>NC_051226.1:13723700-13963700 GCF_015220715.1 Pygocentrus nattereri
ATAATACATCAGAAAAAAACATATCCCTATATCACCTCACTGTCCCTCTCTTAACTCCAACCTGAGTAGACAATAACAAAGAAACCCTCTGAATCAAAGAGCCTCCCATTCAGGCAATCAGTAAACCAGCAGTGTTTCTATTCAAGAGCCCATCATTGGCTGTCACAAGTTTAGATTACAGCTTACAATAAAACCGATTTTTCATCCAAAGAGCCTTGCAAAACCACACAAAAACCAAATGTGATGCGGTCCTTAATTCTGTTAAACTGATTTTGCTGAAAAAGGGCAGACAGCTACGTTCTTCATTACCTCTATCTCTCCTAAACAAACTCTTCTTCTCTTCACAGGAGCATAACAGAAGAAACAAAACTAAACCTGAGCTTCGAGCACTGGTTTCATTCAGTCAAGGCCTCGGAGGCTTTAGAGACGCATACTTATATTAAAGATGAAAAGGTCAGACATGCAAATTTGACAGCGCTGCACAGGACATGCCCAAGTGTCACTAAAAATCCTGTCATCTACTGAGCTTATGTGGTTAAAGCATTCCATGATTAGAAAATTACAAGCTCCAGGCTATTAGGCCTAAACTATAGGTCAAACATTTTATTTTGTGTAAGACTGGCAGGCATTTTACCGCAGATGAAGTTCCGGTATTGTGGTTGTCCACCTGTCCAAGATTTCCCTGGATTGTCCATGTATGTGTACACAAAGAATGGGTGCGAACGGTTCATATTACCCTCAGCGTATGGACAGTTATTTCGAAAAAGCAGTAGGCAATGCTTCAACACAATAGCTGAGAAGATCAGGGGGTTATTTCACACAGCAATATTTCACTTTTTAAACATAGTTTAAACCCAAAGTAAAACCTGCTCAGTAGAAAAAGAGCTAAGGGACATTTCTCCAGGACAGTCCTCTTCTTTGGTTCAGTTGGCTACCTGAAATTGTGAAATAACCCCCCAGGTTCTGTAGCTGAGCTTATATGTGTGAACATCAGGCTTATAACCTGCAGAATGCATTTCAGTGCTCAAATGCAACCAAGTAAAGTCTGTATGTGGCCCACAGAGAGACCTCTGGCCCCTGAGGAGGTTTTGGAGGGCAGCTTGGCTTATTCCTGAGGGCCCTTGGTGTTTTTCAGACAGGTCGGTCTGCAGCAAAGACTTGTGGGAAGCAGCTAGGTTTGGCCACAGCAGGCAAGAGAAGAAAACAGGGGGCTGGGTCGATGCAAAAACACAAACTTAATACTCATATGACCCGTTTCCCGAAGATTTGATGTTAATGCAATTAAATCAACTGATTAAAGTATATTAACAGCTCGTTTCGCTGTTAAACGCGTTTTTTTCCCCAGGGCTGGGTGTTTCGGTCTGGTCGCCGCGGGGATTCATGGGTAAGTGTGACAAAAGTGGTATTTTCACAAGTCTAATTGCTTATTTAGCGACGTTATGTCACATTGTCGGTTGTGTTTGGGGGTAAAAGACATTAAAATGGTTCTTCGGTTCCAGCTTTTCTAGCTATTTCAGTGTGATGCACCAGCTTGTCGTCTCGCAATGGCTCATGGGATTGACAAGACGATTTTTGTTGTTAGTGTTCGTCTCTAAAAGCTAAAATTGTCGCATATTCAACATCACTCTTCGCACCTAAGCACAAATATGTGAAACCGTGGAAAATCCGTAGCACATGTGTATTTATAATCGACTATTTTGCTGTTTGTGATGGAAATGCGGTGCGAAAGGCATCATGGGAGAGAGCCGCCTGTGAAAATGGGCGAGATCTTTCTTCATGTCGTGGACAAATTCACAAAAATGTCGACGGGATGTGAAGAATTGGTCTTTGGAATAGTAAGTCATCGCGGTGGAAGCGTTTGATGCAGATTTTGAGGGAGCGAAGAGCAGCCCGGTTATTCGAAGTTTCCCGTTCCACCTTAAGCCGTGTAGCAGCTGTACCATTTAAGGTGGAACGGGACATTCGAACAAGAAGCTGGCGAATAGGAAGCTTACTTTAGACGAAACCTGGTCACGTGACTGCTGGACCATGTTGGGGTGGGAGGCTTCTCTCTCTCTCTCTCTCTCTCTCTCTCTCTCTCTCTCTCTCTCTCTTTCTTTTTCTCTCTCTCTCTCTCTCTCTGGGAGCAATATATACTAGCAATGGGGGTCTATGCACACATGAGCTTCCAAAAGCCTTTTGTTTTTTCTTGCACTCATGTCCAAAAAAAGCCCCCTCTTTTACACAAATGATGTGTATCCCTGCAGGTCCCTGCTCTTCTGATGCCTGAGCCTGGTGCTGTGAGGATCATGGCCGGCCTTCGTGCCACAGGCATTAATGACCACATCTGCTTCCTTGCCATGGAAAAGCCTTCTTACGTCCCGGCGTTTCGCTGAGACACAGTAGCACTCAGGTAGGTCACTGTCTGCTGTTTGCTCTTTGAGTCATTGGTGCTTTTTCCTGTTCCTGGGGGGCATTCTGGCTTTGATTGGTTGCACAAGGCCTGGGAGCACATCATAGGGTAACATGCACACATACACATTCATGCCATGTGTGGCTCTAATTGTTGCCACATGTATCATCACAAGTTCCTGGTTTTGAACGGGATTTCCATTATGAAAGACTCTGTAATGAGCCTGTTGATTTATTCATCGAAAGGCATAGGTGACATGGTTTACAGTGGGCAGAGGGCATCCACGTACCTGCGCTTCATATATAGCCTTTTCACGTTCCCAGCAGATTTTTGACATTTCATGGATTTCATTCTCATCATTCGTAGGCCTTTTGTATTTGCTAGGAAACCAAAAAAGGAATTAGCTGGTTCTTTTTCAGACCGCTATCTATATTCAGGTGAAGCAAAGGGCTGCAAGGCTACATAATGCAGAATAGAAACTACTTATTGATATGTAAGTTGAAAAATTTAAGGCACATAGCCACTGCAGTTTTTACAGTCCTTGGCTGCATACTGTCATTTTAATGAGATCGTTTTTATTTTATTGGCCACAATCTGGAAGACTTCTTTAGGCCAAAGTCAGTGATCACTGGTTGTGTAGGTTGAGGCTGTATGATATGGACAAAATGCATGTATTGTCATTATATTCTTACATATTGCGATTACTATACACATTACAATATATTAAAATTGGCGAATCAATAATTTTTTCAACATTTTTTGTTGGTTATTTTGACCAAAATAAACACCCACAGAAACTCATCCTGAACTCTGATTGGTCAGGATTCTCATAGCACACTGTGGTTGGTAGGAGGGTTTATTTGCATATTTCAGACCTTGATAACATGAGTATTGCAAACACTAATACTACTACTGTCCTGGTAACATTTGTCAAATGATATACTGTGTAGCTCGTACATCTGAGCAAATTAATAGGCCTGACAGCTTAATAGACACTTAGCGTTTAGATTTTTTAAGATTCTAGGTCCATCTGACTTTACCTTGCCTAATGATTTTAGTTCGAACAAGGTTCAGCCAAACCGATGATTTGAGGATTCTGCTTTTGTGTTCTGACCTGCTCTCTGTGTTGGCAGTTGCTGATGAGCAGGTGCTCTGTGCTCCCTGCCTATTAGAGGTTATCACCTCAAAGGTCAGGTCAAAGTTCTTAAGGTCAGCTCAGCCTGGCTGATGCTGACTTTGTGTTTTTATGTTTGGTTAAAGATTAGGTATAAGGATTAATCCAGTAGGTCTACGTTAACCCCATGGACTACAGGCTTATTAGTCAGATATTATTCTTAAGATGTATTATACAGTAACTACTCAAAATTATTCAGTAGCTGTTTTGAATTATTTAGAATACACTATGAATCGTTAGCTAGTCTGATGCAGTTAGATGGGAAAGGCAGCTCCTCAGTCAGACCTCATCAGAATGGTGTCCAAGTTAGGTTAAGGCTAACTCCACAATGTGGTACATGTGGTAGCAATCTGCCAATGGCTTTGGCATTGGTTCCGCACAAACCATACAAAATCAATCACCCTAAAGACTGATGTATATGTGATAATTAGGAATGCACCAATAACCTTTTTCTCCCCTGCTGATACTGATATCTAATCCTCAAGTACCTGCTGATATCTATCTTAACTCAGTCTAACCTAACTTCTCAATAGGCACCTTAAGCATCCTGATATTTATAGAGTTCTACTAAATACTTGATTTTGGTTAAAGCAGCATTCTGTGTACAAAAAAATAAAACATACTAAGCTTAAAAGAAGCCTTTACTGGTTAGATAATTTCATAGTTGAATGGTTTTGGTTATCTTTAAATGCTTCATGAAATTTGATATAATGAAGTCTTCGCTTTTTGTGCCAGCCCTGTAACAGATTTTACAGTGACCTTTACTACTGCTTATCTCAAGCATGGAAATAATCGTATACCTCTGCAGTGTTGCTTGCCTCAGTTAAGCTACTGGGCGCACAATAAGCGTGACTAAGTATCGCACATGCGCATCAGAAATTGTTCCGTGGTATCATGTTGTTTATGGCTGGCACTCCTGCAACATTAATGATAATATTACACACTATGCATGAGTCTGTGCACCTGACTGCAAAGACGTATGGAGAACATGACATATTCATGTAATCCAAAAAAGGAATTAGTTTGGTGAAAGTGATCCAGGCCGTTTTTTATGTCTTGTTATCGATTTCACTGACATTTTAAAATCATAATAGCCACATGAAGAAATATATTCACATTATTAGGATGTTGTCTGTATCATGCAGCTCTAACCACACACACTCCACCCTCCTCGGCGCCATGATTGGCCTTTGTTCTTCCAGTTGGTCTGGTGGTAATTGGGAATTGGCTTCCCACACACACACACACACACACACACACACACACACACACACACACACACACACACACACACACAAACTGAAACATACATACTTGCACTGAGCCTGACCATCAAATATTTCCCTTCTCTTATTTTCTTTTTCATCCACCTCTCTCTATTCCTCTCCTACTCTCTCTCGCTCCACTGGGCTACCGCAGCTGGTCGCAGTTCCGAGCCAGTTCTGTCCCCCCTCAGACATGCTCACACAGCACACGTAGACAAAAGGCCGAGGCTGCTGGTCGAAATACTGCCCCCTTTTTCCATATCCCATGAGACGCCTTGCATCTGCAAAAAGAGAGAGAGTGACCTGCAGGACAGGAGCAATGGCTTAGAGGTAGAGGGAGAGAACCTCCAGAATGAGGCCTGGCTGGACTGGCTGTTTGCATTATGGACCTCCTTCTCGCATGGAACATTCTAGATAGTAGAGGGAGATCAGAGAAGCAGGGTAGGCACCAGCTTGCTTTTTCCCTGTTTTTAAATACAAATTACACAAGTGTCTATGTATGTAATTAACACAATTCAATTCCATAAAATTTTCTTGATTTATTTTCCAGTGCAGCAAAAATGAAGGGCTAAAAATTCACCTCATGTTAAAAATGCCAATGTGTCCCTTTTCAGCGTATGAACATATTTTATTTTATAAATAATTTATCATTTATAAAATAAACTTAACTTAAAAAAATAAGCTTTTTATTCAACATTTAGCATACGCCAATTTAAATGTGAACTCTGACATACTACACCAATTCAACAGACCTAACTATGCACTGTCTCATGAAACATACAATTATTTAGTGTTTGCTGAGTATTTATAGTCACAATATGCTCAGATAACGATACTATGACCGCTTGTTATAATAATGCTACAGAAAATGTCCTTTTCTCTCCCCTGGGCTTCATTAGTTTTCTTAGTGCTGTGATACCATGATGCATTTACTTTTTCAATACTGCCCACCACAGTTTGTATGTGAATGTGATCACGTCACGACCTTTTGTTTTCTCTTTCATTTGGCCTGGACTGGATGCTTGTAGGTTGCCCATGGCTGAAGGATTAGGGACATGCAGCTGATTTTAATTGACAAAGATCAGTCTCTCTCTCTTTCCGTCTGTCTCTCTCTCTCTCTCTCTGGGAGAAGAGAAGACGAGAGGAAGCATAAGCAGGGACACTGGATAGCGGGAGAGGAGCAGGGACCAGGCAGAGAGAGAGTGTGAGAGAGAGAGAGGGAGAGAGAGAGGAGGAGAGGGGGAGGTAGAGCGGGAAAGGAAAGAGCAGACCAGTGCTGCAGAATGGGGTAGAACGGAGAGGCAGAATCAAAAAGAGGCCAGGTACCGAGCCTGTTTACTAATACTACTTCATGTGTCTACATACGTTTTTTCTTTTTCCTCAGTTAAAGAGAGAGTGCTCATGAGAGAGGCAGGCAGTTATGCTTTTGCTTTCACCGTGGGGCTTTTGCTTTCCTCCCTGGGGGTGGGGGGAAGGCACATTTCTCATATTTTGTTTGTTTTGTCTTTCATTTCCATCCTATCATCATTCATTCATCCATATAAAGCCCGCTTTTGAGCCTCCTGCGTGCATGTTTGTTGTGTGTTTCCTCCATGGTGGGTTTGTGTCTGTTTTTCAGGCCTAGTATATCCTTCAGTGGAATGACGTGGATTTCTGAGCTGTTTTCACCACTAACCTCTTGCAAACATGGTCCATCGTGACTGAGAGCTCTCTTCGGCTGTATTTTGACTGAAATGTTTCAGGTTCGACGTGCAGCAGACAGCAAAACGAGCAGCTTCTTCTTCCTCTTCCTCTCTCTCCTGCGAGGCTGCACTGCAGCACAGACATTATGTGGGGTGACCGGAACCGGTTGAAACCAGTTTGAGGCAGACGAAGAGGCTCAGGAACAATGCAGTTACTATGCTGTGGGCAGATAGCTGGCTGCTTCATGACAGAAGGAGACTCAGACTTGACTTAACATGACTATAGAAGGGTTTATATGTCTCTCAACCAGTTCACTGTCTTACTGTATGTGCATTTGGCAAGGCCAAGAAGGAAACAGCTATGATCCACTGGCCAACCTTAACTACACAGCCTGCCTGGGCCACCATAGCACTATTGCTGCTTGGGATGGCTCAGGGATGCTGCCACTATTTGCTGGACATAAGGTGACCCTGGTTATTTCCCTCATGGCAGGCCCTGCATGCTCAAAGTGGATTTTTTTTTCTACAACAGGAGAATGACAAGGAGAGAGAGTGAGGAAGGAGGGAGGAGGTGTTTGGTTGAGACTGTGGAAGTGGCAGAAGGAGACACAGAGAGACAAGGGAAGGAAGGAAGGAAGGAAGAAGGTTGTTTTGCTGTAAAAATGGTCGGAAATGAGGGTGAGGCGTGACCTGATTTGCATGTTTCCACTACTGTGTATATGTGTGTTCGTGGTTTGTGGTGATTCCCTTGAGGAATACTACTGGTTATGTTGATTTAAACGATTTGAGGCTGAACACACAAGGTTTCTGTGCCATTACTCATTGTCTTTTACTACAGCTTGTTGGCTTGATCTGCAGGCCTTCTTCTTCATTGTAACATATAGACTTTTAAACACAGTCTTTTCTTGTTGTTGTTGTTGTTGTTGTTGTTTTCTTTCTAGGCCTCATTTCTTCCTTTTCTTCTTCTGGATTTCTCCCCACATTAGCTTCATTGTTAGTCTGTATAGTGTATGGAGGAGGAGGAGGGGGAGAAGGCCATTTTGGCCCAGCCTGGGCAGAGCGTGCAGATGTTAATAACAGTAATGGAGGAAGGGCTGCAGTGAGCGCTCCCAGAATAAAGGCAGCAGCGGGACTAGTGCTAGGTGGCTAACCTAGCTTAGCCTGACCTAGCTGCCCTTCATCTTTCTGACTTTTCTCTCCACTGTGACACCATATAACAACATATAACACCGGCCTGAGAAACACTGTAAACGTTAAGCTCAATACATTCCATTCAGACTTGTCATCCTTTTTTTGCAGGGCATCTGCTTTAGTTTTGGAGTAGTTTGATGTTGCTCCCCTTCTTAGAGATTACTTAAATGTAAACCTGATTTAAGCAGTTTATTTAAAAGTACGTTTGGCACTTGTTGGGTGGTTAAGTAGTTTCAGGGCCTACCAGTTCAGTATTGCACACACTCTTTATTCACATGTCCAGGCCACAATTATTATGTAATTGCCTGAACGCAATTATTTGAGCTGCTGGCAATTATCCAAGCTGACTGCAATTATTTTTCTAGGTTGTGAGCTCTCACAATGTGAACTTGGTTCATTTTCATCACTTGGGTTTCGGAAATACTTGGAAATGAAAAAGGCTGAGAATGCATTTATTTGAAATTCATCTTATTAAAACAATAAAAGCTCTTAACTTCTCACTTGTGCTGTACCATCTTTAGCCTGACTTTACAGCAGTTGTTTGAAACAAATGTGTAAATTGTTGCATAATGTAAAGCATCCTACATTTAACTTGAAACTCAGCTGCAAACATCTCAACTTCATGGAACAAGTTTCATGAAACAGCCAGTCAAAAACAGACACAACATATGGTGACCTGATCACAAGTGAGTTTACCTGATCATTGGGCGAAAAGATAATGTTTGATGATTTATTGGGTAGCTGAAGAGGAGTGTGACATCAATTAGGCTATGACCGTAACGGCTACTCAAACATTAATTTGAAGTTGCACTGAAATTATGTTGCATGAAACTCATGACATACAACGAGTTGCATATAAGCCAACTCTAGAGGAAAAGCATAGAGTAAAGGTTGTAAGGTGAAATTTGGGCCAATGCCAGCATATCTTTCATATACATGTCTGCTATTACTGATGCTGATATAGGATTGTAGATGCAGAAAAATTAATAAAATGCAGACATTTTAGCACAGTAGCCCAGCATTGCCTAAACAGTCTGTTCTTACAGAGTACAGCGAGTATGTTGTAAGATACTAGTTTGAAATATGGGTCAAATGTAAACATATTTTGTTTTTCTTTTAAGAAAATATCTGCCAATAGCAGTTTGATTTCAATATTATCATACATCCATATGTATTTTCTCATTTGAGCTGTGTCTGTTGTCATTTGCAAATTTTCATCAACTAGTTTTGCTGCTTATGTGCGCATTTTAGTAGCTACATGCAATGAGCAAGAAAAAAATCATATAATTCATATCAAATTCACTGTTATTCATAGGGCAGTTAATCATCAGCTAAAATTTCATGATGATGGCACACTTACTTATGTAGAAGTTTCCTTTTTATTATTTTCACCTAATGTGGATAATGGCAGCCATGTGTCAAATAAAGCTGTACTTCATATTGTAGTGATCTCCTGATTTATGTTTGTTCATATTAGTTATAGTGTTGTGAAATTAATTGTGTAGCATTGTAGTAAGAACATGCAGTTGCACATGCAATAAAAACTCTTATTTACAGTGCTGGCTTGTTTTTGAGTGATACAAAAGTCAGCACAGTAATTTGGCTAAATGCATCAGATGGAAGCCCTGCATTTTAAGAGGCCTTTCTTGTAGTCCTGTTAGGTTAGGGTCGATTAAGAGTGCTTGTGGTTGTGCAAGCTGCACTCCAAAACACAAACAGATGGAGCAGTTACATTTGACTGGTTTTGACCAAGGAAAATGACAATATATACCTACAAATTTACATTTGAATAGAATTTTCTGTTGAAGTTATCCCAGGTCTAGACTTTTTTGTTATTTTGTTATTTATTGAGTTATTAGGCTAAATATGATGTATAAATATTATATAAAGAGTTCAGATCAAAATGTGTATATCCATTCGTCACAATTGTATACGTAGCAAGTTACAGCTGATGCTTAAGGGAAAAAAGAGGTATTGATTATAATATAGCATTGATATTTTTGTATCATTGGGTAAAGCCTGCTCCCAACAACATGAAAAAAGAGAATATTCTTGGAAGTGGTCTATACTCCATATTGGAATGAAAACATTAAACAGTGAATGTTCACTCCCCTGTTAGTAACAAGTGGCAAATAAGCTTATTTATCTTGTGGCAGGAAATATGATTACTGTAATCATACCTGGTTTGACCATTCAGTCAGAACCAGACCTTCCTGGAAGATCAGAGATAAAAACATAAGCTATTTCAGGATTTACAGAGGCCTTTAGCACTGAGTGACTTCAAGACTGTCAACCTTATTCAAATCATTCAATAGGATTATTGAAAAACTTGCTTTTGTTTCCAGAATATCTTTATTTGCGCATAATTCAGTTTAAACTAAAATAAAAATGTTACTTGATCCATTTTTACATTAAAATACAAATTATATGGATTTGTATTTTAATCTAAAAATGGACCATGTAACTTTTTTATTATTATTATATCTTATTATTATCTATTATTATTATTATTATTATTATTATTATTATATGGATAATTAGTTGTATACTATTTCAGTTTTGTTTGATTTGAATCCATGCAGTTTCCTTTGAACAAATAGAGAAGAAGCTGCCATTCACAGAACATGCAACATTGGCTTAAAGTAGCACAGTAGCATAATTGTTCTTTGGCACCTTAATCTTTTTTTTTCTCTGCGATGGTTGAAGGTTAAATCAAACAGGAGAATTTGGGCTTCCTCTGTAATGGAAGCAAGTTGACAGAACGAGAATTTAACTAGCCAACTGGATCTTTAGGAACAATGTATGCTTACAGCTGAAAGCAATGCTGCCTTAAACCTGTGGATACACTGATATCTGAGTGCCATTTACTAATATGAATCAAGTTAAAATGTTACTTTGAATCATAATGGCCAAAAAATAATATTGTGTTAAACTTGTTTTTTGTTTCTTTCAAAGGGTTTTAGCTCATTTAGCTCAAGACCATGGGCGACATGAAAACTCCAGACTTTGATGATCTACTTGCAGCCTTTGACATTCCTGACATGGTCGATCCTAAGGCTGCCATTGAATCTGGCCATGAGGACCATGAGGGGCAGCTCAAACATAATGTTCACCATGACGAAGACTCCCATGTTCCCTCGGCCCCAGATGTTGGTGTCAGTGTCATTGTCAAGAATGTTCGCAACATTGACGCTAATGACCAGTCCCTTTCAGACAAGGAGGTCCATCCCTCAGTTGGAAATGGGATGCACAATGGGTTCATTGGGTCGCCTAACAGGCTAAGCAAAGAGAGTAACAAGCTTCAAAAAAGTGGAAACCGTGGAACAGAACTGGCTGGCTCTACATTTAACCAGTTTAGTCCCATTTCCAGTGCTGATGAGTTTGATGAAGATGACAAAATTGAAGTTGATGACCCTGTAGACAGACAAAATAATTTACCTTGTTTCAGACCAAATCCTCTGACTGGACTTTGCTCTAAACGAGAAGAGCTCTCTACACAAACCTCCAAGCCTGTTTCAAGTGATGGCCCATCTAAGATAGGAACTAATGGCAACCACAGCCATTCAAAAAATGAAAATGGCAACACCAATGGTACTTTGGGTAACTCGAACACTCCTGTGAAATCAAGAAAAACAGAGGAGCAGCCTAAGGAGGTGCTCAAGGCCCAAGACGGAAAAGAAGCAAGGGAACCAGTTGCTGGGCTGAGTGTGACAAACCTCTCTCAAGCCAAGGCCAAGTCATCTGCCAAGCTCTCATCTTGCATTGCTGCAATTGCTGCTCTTAGTGCAAAGAAGGCCGGCACAGACTCAACAGCCCCTGAGCCTCTTGCCACTAAACAAGAGTCACCCAGAGAGGCCAAGGAGAGCCCGAAAGTGACGGAGAAGCCTCCAGAGCAAGAGTCAGCCTTGGAGCTTGCCAAGAAGATGCTCTCCAAACAACCTGAGAGCCCTTGTAGTGTTACCAGTGAGAACAGCAGTAAAGGGTCTCCCTCATCCCCTGCTGGATCCACCCCTGTCATTCCCAAGGTCCGCATTAAAACCATTAAGACATCTTCTGGCCAGATCAAAAGGACTGTCACTAGAGTGCTGCCAGAGTTTGACCCTGAGGGTTTGAAGAAGGGTATTGACTCTGGATCCATTGTGGTATCTTCCCTCTTGTCTTCCCCAACCTCATCCTCTGTTTTTTCTTCTGGTCGAACAACACTACCCACCACAGTGGTAGCGACTTCTGCAGGCTCAGCCATTGAAGTTACAAAGCAAATGACCATCAAACCTGTTGCCACTGCCTTCTTACCAGTCTCTGCAGTCAAGACAGCTGGTTCACAGGTTATTAACTTGAAACTAGCCAATAATACAACAGTAAAGGCTACGGTCATTCCTGCCGCATCCGTTCAGAGTGCCAGCAGTGCCATCCTCAAAGCTGCCAATGCTATTCAGCAACAAACTGTCATGGTGCCTGCTTCTAGCCTGACCAACACTAAACTTGTGCCAAAGACTGTCCACCTCACCAACTTGAACCTCCTTCCCCAGAACGCATCGGCCTCTGAGCTCCATCAGGTTCTGTCCAAGCCTCAGCAATCCATTAAACAAGCCATGATGGCCAACCACCCTCCTAAGAAAGTATCCCGGGTGCAAGTCTTGGCCAGCTCCCAGAGTTCAGTCGTTGAGGCCTTCAACAAGGTCCTGAGCAGCATCAACCCTGTACCAGTGTATGTGCCCAACCTCTGCCCCCCTTCCTCAGCATGTATCTCTCTACCATCTCGTGGGTACAAGTGTTTAGAATGCGGTGACTCCTTTGCTCTAGAGAAAAGCCTAACTCAGCATTATGACCGACGAAGCGTCCGCATTGAAGTCACTTGCAACCACTGCGCCAAGAACCTGGTCTTCTACAACAAGTGCAGCCTCCTCTCCCATGCCAGAAGCCACAAGGACAAAGGAGTTGTCATGCAGTGTTCCCACCTCATTTTGAAGCCCATCCCTGCTGATCAGATGATACTGGCCCCATCTGTGACCTCTAGCGCCCCCATTTCCACACCAAGCCATGGTTCTTCTCCAGGAGGCAGTCAGGGAAAGAGTGACACAACAGTGATTTCTGCACCCACTTCAGCCCCTGTAGTGGCTGCCATGCCCCTGGACGAAGATGCCTCCAGACTCTGCCGTTCAAATCTCAAGTGCTTGGAGTGTAGTGAAGTGTTTCAGGAGGAGTCTTCTCTAGCCATGCACTATCAGCAGGCTGCTGAGTCAAGTGGACAGGTAATTTTTTTCCCTTCTGTTGGTTGTCAAGAACACCTGCGTTTCAATTGTCGCTAAATTGGACAAAATGTCTCGTTGCAAAACTAGCTGAAAACAGCACTCATAGTTATAGCACACTAGCTGTTATATACTTTTTGTAATGCTTGTATCTTTGGAAATGTTTGGTATGTTGGGTATGAATTATTATTTAAAACTATCAGAAGTGCAGTTTATAACATTTATAACCCAATAGATATGTACAGTCTCATGCAAAAGTTTAGGCACCACAGGGCAAATGATGTTGTGTTGATTTTTTAATTGTTGCTGATAAGTTCATAGGGTGGGCAGTATGACGATATATACTGTGGGTAAATTTGGTACTGAAAGAACACTGACCAACTGCATTTTTTTTACAAAGGCAGCCCTGTTTAAGTCGATTTAACAAGCAGTATGTAAAGTGTTGAATAAAAATTGTATTTGTATATTTTGATAGTATTTTTAATGTGGCACCACTGGTTGTTTTTGTCTGTTTCAAATGACAAAAAACAAAATATTTTGATGCATAATATGAATTTTTAAAATGTCTTGGAGTATTGTGATATTACATTTTTGCCATATTGCTCACCAGAAGGTAACACGTCCATTACAAGGAATACATTTAAATAGGACATTTTTTATGGGTTTTGTGCACAGTTTTCTTTATTTGCTAAATGTTACATGTTCAGAAAAACCACAATATTTTCCAAAATGTTAAATTCAGTGAATAAACAGTAACTGTACTCTAAAAGTTGCAGATGTTGTTCCATGTAGAGGATGTGTGAACTTATTTTGCATGAGATTTTAGATTGTAGTGTAACAAAAAGGTTCCAAAAAGTTATTGGAGTGATGTCATAGAAGAAGTACTTTTGGCTACCTATAGGTTTTGATTGATTAGTATGAGTTTTTAAAGAATCATTGATTGAAAGATTTTTAGGGATCTGAAAGTGGTGGTTCTGTAGCACAGCTCCATGCCTGTAGCAGCTTTATTTAAGCTGTGTATACATTTACAGTGCTTATATCTTCATAAATGACTGTCATATTAGCTACTAAAGCTGTCGCCTTTTTAATGCTACCTGAAACAAATGCACACAGAGTGCAGTATGATTATAGCACAATAACTATGTACAGTTTTGGGTAAATGTTTAGGCACCCCAGGTCAAATTACATGTTTTGTTGATTTTCCCAAGTCTTCTATAGGAAATACAGTTCTATCAATTTTAATGCACAGTAACTATTACTATTTGCTGAATTTAACATATAAAAAAAAACATCATTTTGGGGCACATGCCACATTTTGTTTTATTCTTTTTTTCATTTCTGTGGAGGATTTGTTAACTTGTTTTCACTCAGAAAATCGATAAAATATAATTTGTCTAGAGGTGTCTAAACTTTGGAACAAGACTGTACACCCTTAAAGGGTTCTTTGGAGCAATGCCATAGAAGAACTACATGAACCCATCACTAGATTGGTTTCATTTGTTATATTGAAATTTTATTTAGGGAATCTAAGTTGTTTTCTGTGATGTCTCTCCAAAGAACTTTGTTTAGCATCTTTTCTGTCAGACTTAGTAATGGTTTCATTTGACAGTTCTAACCTACCTTAGACTCAACATGTTAGTTCTTTAACACAGCTTTAGTGTCGAGTTTTGTAAACTTTTGTTATTCTCCTCTTACTGTAACAGAAAACCTGCACCATCTGCCAAATGCTGCTTCCAAACCAGTGCAGCTTTGCCTCCCACCAGCGAATCCATCAGCACAAGTCTCCATACATCTGCCCCGAGTGTGGAGCCATCTGTCGTTCCGTCCATTTCCAGTCCCACGTCACCAAAAACTGTCTGCACTACACGCGACGAGTGGGCTACCGGTCAGTCCTTGCATCACTTCGTGTTGTCATCATTGCGTCATTTCCTCTCGGTGTCTGGTGATGGAATGCAGTTTGCTTAACAGTTCACATTTATGGGTAAAAATTCTTTAAATGTACTGAGTGAGTGTTTAATTGGTTATGAGTGCCCTATCAACAGCCTGTGAAATTACTGCTCATTGACGAGCTCTCAGAATTCCATTTACTGCAATGATCACAGTTATTACCATGTCATTTATGTATGAGTAAATGACAAAGCAATAAGTGCAGAGAATATTTTTGTCAGAGGGCTCATCAGGCCAACCAAGCATGGTCATTGTCCATAACTGACTGATCATGGCTCCACATAGTTGAGTTTCAAGAATATAGTTTCAAGGAGGTGCTATTGTTTGCTGTGGCTGCCATAATCGCAGAGGACAGTAAAAATAAAAGGTCTGTGTTGTGTGTACCTTTTTTGTAACATGTCTTGTGTAGTCCCGCAAGGTACAATTTTAGGGCCTTTGCATTTCTCTACATGTTATCACTTAGTAATGTCATCAGGAAACACACCATTTTTCATAGCTGTGCTGATGACACATAGTTATACATTTTACTCTTAATAAAACAAAACTCATATCTCATCTCTGTTTAGCCTGTATCTCTTAGGATAGATTTTAAAGTTCTGTTACTATTTTTAAAGCTTTAAATGGCCTTAAAGCACCTGTGTATCTCACAGAATGTCTGTCTCTATGTTCCAGCACATAATCTTAGATCCTCTGATACTGACCTTCCCAAATACTTACTGTAAAATACAGAAAAACTACTGTAAAACACTCTTTTCTCTAACTGCTTTTAAACTGCAGGTTTTAGGCAGTTGAATTTGGTACGTGCTTTTAAAATATTTAAAAATGTAATTAATTTAGTTTTTAATTACATTTCTACCTTTCTTTATCTCTTTAATGTGATCTCTCCTTGCTTGACATCATTTTAAATTAATGTACTCTTTTCATTTTCCATTAAATTGCAATTACTCAGCAGTACCTATAATTGAAGACAATCAAACTCAAATTGAATTTCTTTCATTACTATTAAACTCTATTTCTCACCTGTGTATAAAGCACTTGGAGTCGCCACCAAAATATGTTCTCTATAAATAAAGTTCTTGTTGTTATTATTTATTATTAATATTATTAAATGAAATTATTTTTGTCATTTGTAAGTAGTATCTATTTATGAGCAGTAACTACGTTTACATGCACACCTGAATTGACTAATTCAGGTCTAGCAAGTAAAAATCCTCCCCAGGATTTTGTTCCAGCTGCCTCTCCTGCTGGTTTGAGTTGACTAGGGGCTGTTTTCACATTACAAGACTCAGTCCTCAGTTAAATGTTTTGGAACTTTGGAACTATTATGGATCGTCTCTGGGAATTCCACCAGTTCTTCAAAAATTCAAAGTTGTTCCAAGTGATTTGATCTGAAATGCTTCTTTCTAGAGATCCTACTGTCTGAATTGTTCACAGTGATGGTGATGGGAGCCAGACGTCTGAAGTGTTTGTTGCCTCTAAGAGCTAAACTCGTAGAAAGCTTTAATTTGAAATGATTATGTACAATGTGTCTGACATCTAGGACATTGTTTCATGATAGTTTTGCAAGGAGATTTTGACATACAACGTTTTATTCAGTACAGAGATATATTGAGATTAAAAACATTGTAAGGTACAAACAAACATTGTTTCTCCTTCAGATTTACCACTATTTTACTTTCATTAACATTACATGTAAATAAAATGACTATATTTGCATTGCAGACATTGCTGGTTCTTATCACCCCGACTGTAAAGACGTTTGAGTCAGGAAGTTTCTCCCCAATGAGCTGTTTCACATCAGACCAGTCTGAATGTCTTAGTTTACATCTTAGAGACTGAATTATGCTGCAATTTTGAAAAATCAGTGGAAGTTCCCTTTCAGAGTATATTTCCAAGTAAGCAACTTTGCAGTTTTGTAAGTTACTCTGTATAAAGTGAATACATAAATGTGACTGAATAACATTTTAAAAGTAGGTAGACAGTAACAACTATTAAATATCCTTATGGTCCATTAAAGCATTCCAAAAGTGGTACAGTTTAATCACCACCTTCAGATTGATGCATTTTACACTGTTGCATTTACATTCTGCAGATGGATCACATTAAGCAGTGAGGAGTTGCTCAGCCAATCAACAGCTCCACAATGGTCACATTCACTGTTCAGATAAACTAAAAACAGCTTTTCTTGTTATGGGTAAATTTTTTTCTCTTGTTTTGTTTGTCCTCAGGTGTGTCCACTGTAGTGTGATCTTTGCTGACGTTGCTGCCCTGAAGTCACACATCCAGAGCGCCCACTGTGAGATCTTCTACAAATGCCCCATCTGCCCCATGGCCTTCAAGTCTGCCCCAGGCACTCACTCCCATGCCTACACACAGCACCCAGGAGTGAAGATTGGAGAGCCCAAGTAAGTCTCTACTTTATTACATATACATCAAGCTTGACATGGAAAATAACTGATAAATATTTACTCTTTAACAACAAATGTGACAAATGACAAATACTAAGAGGAAAAAGGAATCACATTTCATTACTGTTGTAACATTAATACAGATAGCAAATGATCATAATACAGTAAATTAGTGAAAGAGTGAAAGTGGCATGAGTTGGGTGCATAACAGGCAGTCGGCCTGCACCTTTGGCAGTGTGAGTGCTGTGAACATGTTTGCTGGATTCTGCCTGGATTTTCCTGGTCACCCTTCCCTTAAACGTACTATTCAGCTGCTTCGTAAATTGAAAAAATAGACTTTGTGTTTCGCTCCACTGGTAATATGACATTCAGGCCTTTTTGTGAATTACTGTCATTGTTCTACAAACATTGTTCTAGTGACTTCAAACATGGCTCCAAATTATCTTGATGTTTTGTTTTTGTTCATCATCATTGTTGCTCATTTTTAGCTATTGTCAACCTAGTAGTCGATGGCATCGGGAAAAATTAATATCACCATAAAATCTGAATTTCTGTTTTTGGTAAATATTACGACCCCCCCCCCCCCGCCCCCAAATAGAACCATTTTAGACACACAAGTAAACCTGGTTTTGTTAATTAACAGTGTTTTATTATTGTGGGATGTTGTTTTTAAAAAACAAATAAAATTTGGCATTTTTATTTAGCATAATACTAAAAACAAAGCTGAACAATATACAGAGGAGCCTATGTTAGTATTGCTTTTCAACACTTGGCAAAAATAAATGTTAAATCTTTCACCTTAATTTCTACAAGGCTGAAATTGGCAATAGAATGGATTTTTGAATAAGACTTAAGCTTTGTGAAATTTCTCAGACCTCCGATCATCAGAATGCTGCTGGAATTTGGAAAATAATTACATTCACGCTGTCAGTACCAGTTCATTCAGGTTTTGTTGCGAGGCCCCAGTGTTGCAGTGGTGTCTGAGGCAGCTGACCAAGACCAGTGGTTTCTCATGCGTTACAAGTGGATGCACAACAGTCGATCTGGTGTCCTTGTTAAGCTAAGACTGACCGTCCAATTCATTTATATACGCTGCCTTAAAAACAGCAGACTCTATCAAGTGGACTCCTGATGTTAAGCTGCACCACCTAACATTTGTATACTTTCCTATAACAAATAGTATTGTGCCAATGTAAAAAATACTGACAGTATAACTTTTTAAAAAGCAGTTTTTTTCATAATATGCAAACATCAGTAATTATTTACAATGTGTAAACAAGTTGTGATGAATGGTCCAAAATTACTAAATAAAATAAAATTGATTACATGAACTATATTAAAATATCAGAATGTTTCTTTCCTTCTTTTCCATTTAGTTTTATTTCTGACAGCAGCTTACATACAGGTTTTTAATTCCTTCTGTCATTTTACAAAACCATTGAGAATGATGCAGCGAACGACTTATTACATAACAGTATACTATACTTATACTAGAACTTTAAACCTTAAAAACCTTAAAAGAAACCTTAAAATATATTTGAAATGCTCCCAATTAGTACTGTTTTTGTGCTTTTCCACAAACGGAAAACACACACTATTTACGGATTTTATCAGTGTGGCAAATTGCTAAGCGAGTCAGATCACTTCCTTTACAACCAGCTCACCCTGACATTTTCCAAACGGTAAAGGCGTATAAAAGTGTTATCCACAGTGGCTTTGCTGCAGGTTATTTTCCCACCTCGACACTTTGAACCTTGTCATGTTCATCAGCACTTACTAATGAAAAGAGCAGGTGGCTGCTTTGTGCTTCCTGTCATACCTGTTACCATGACGGGAAAAATAATTATACCTAACAACGTGAATAGTGTTAAGGACATTTGTCAATGCTGAGCACTGACGTGTGTGAACATCTTTCACCTTAAAATCAGGGCATATTGATGGATGCACAGTGATTGCTCCACTATGATGAAGAAACATATCCAATCTAGATCAACTTTATTTGTTCAATAGATTGCGTTTTCTGCGCTGTACTGTATTCACACAAAAGGGATGTGGAATGCATTGATAATGTAGTTATTAATGAGTGTTTAACCTTTTTCATTTTGAGTCTCTCCTGTCTTGTTATTGACATTTTATTGCATTATTTTCATTTCATTATTTTATTGATTATATTCAGCCATGTTAGTATGATCACATCTGACCTTTGAATCATCAGAGTCTAGTGTGTGTTCTGACCTAGATATAACTTCCACTGTGTGATATAGTCATATTCATAGGTGTTGAATAGCAGAAACAAAAATAAGTTGCCTTACTCTAGAATATATATATATATATACACACACACACACACACAGCCCCACATCTAAATTATTGTTCATCAGTAAACTTACAGTTGCCTGCCCAAAACTCTCTGCCATGTATAGCTTTTATAAAATAAAAAATTTAAACCCTTATCACAAATGATTCTTAAACAGTGTCTCAAGCGTTAGGCAGGATATTTAATTTCTATGTAATAAGTTTCTGTATAGTAGCTTTTTGATGTATTAAACTCTTTTTCAGACCCCTGGGTCCATCACACCACTGTGAACAATTCTAACATCAGACCACTCTGAATGACTTGCACCTTAACTATTTAAATATATAGAAATTAAAAAAAAAATAAGTGGAATTCCCCTTTGCGTTACTTAGTAGCAGCCATTAAAATCATTAATTTGGTTTCAACAAATTTGACAACTGTCCGTCATATCAGTCAGCAAAATAGTGTTTAACCAAAACTGCTGGAGTTTATTTAATTGTTGACCCTGTAAATTATATTGGCCAGTAGTGTAGGTTTCAGAATATTTTAGCTCCTTAAAATTTGTATTGATAATAGTTTATACATTGCTTAGGCCCTCAACAAAAAAATCAGGTTAAGTAAACAGATGTTTGTTTATTTATTTAGCTGTTAACTGTAAAGCACTACATTTTGTTATCTAACTAATGTTACTTTTCATGCTGTTTTTGTAGGCTGATCTACAAATGCTCCATGTGTGACACCGTGTTTACCCTGCAAACTTTGCTTTACACCCACTTTGATCAGCACATTTCCAGTCAAAAAGTGTCTGTCTTCAAATGTCCAGACTGCTCCATGCACTATGCACAAAAGCAGCTGATGTTGGATCATATTAAGGTACAGGATTGAGTTCTGATGATAATGATAATATTGATAGACCAAAGAAAGTATACCACTGTGCCTATCCTAGCATTGCAGCACAAATTATAAGAAATTATTGTATTGACTTGTATGCAAAATGTAGTAATAGAATGTTGTATTCAGATTTGCTAGCCTAAGCATACCCAATCATTCATTGAGTAATCATAACAGTGTTCCTCTTGTGTAACTCCATTCTTATTCTCTAGTCTACACATGGCACCCTAAAGACCATTGAGGGTCCTCCCAACCTGGGCATCAATCTGCCTCTCAGCAGCAAGCCTATTAATTCCATGACCCCCAGCTCCAACAGCAAAGATGGTGGTGTCCTCAATGGCCTAGAAAAGGGGGACAAGAAGCCCCCCTCCCCCATCAAGAAAGCCAGTAATGGCACCGACCTCCTCAAAAAACCCCCATCATCAGCGGCCTCCTCATGCCCTGGCTGGACCTGCAAGGAATGTGACCGTCTCTTCACCCAGAGAGAAGTTTTCATTGCACATATGAAGAGAGAGCATGGCAAGGTACGTAGATTTGCCAAAAATGTTACTAGTCTGGCTAACAATGAACGTCAGCTAACAGGCCTTTAGCTTGACCACAACGCTAACATGATTAACAATGGGGGAGGAAAAATGCACACCAGTGCCATCTGCTGGTTGAGTTCAAGAGTTGTTTGATGTGAAATGCTTAATTCTAGAAAAACCTATGGAGTCAGAATTGTTCACAATGGTGGCAATAGAAACCAGATGTCTGAGGGGTTTAATGCCTCTTGCATATCTGAGTCAACTTTGTCCAGATTCCATTTACATTTTTCACTAAAATGCGTCCACGGTTTGACCAAATGAGATCTGATTGCACTTTTCCAGCATAAAAAGCTGGTAAGTTTCTTTACATAAAACATTTCACAACAAAAGACTAAAAGACTTCGATTGCATCTCATTATACAGTAAATAAAAAAAAACATAATCAGTGGAATTCCCCTGTAACATTGCTGAACTTGATTTTGTTCCTCCAATATTGAGTTAGCTCAAATAGCTAAAGTTAGCTTTCTAGGATGCCTAGTAAGTCTTATTGCTCTGCTATGTGAAATCATGTCAGCAGTAACTTGTGACTAAAAACAGCTCTATGCAGAGAATGTTAACTTTCACTGTGTCCTCCTGCCATGTTACCACTTCTGAGACCAAAACGAACAACCTCACTGAGAACAAAATACAATGACCTTCACACAGCTGGTTGTCGCACGTAAATCAGGGCTGGCGTAAACATCTTAAGAAAACAATTGTGCAATCATGTTCTATTGCACAAACGTGTACAATGACTTAAAATTTGGCAGCCAGTTGAACAAATTAATTCACTCACAGCTCACTTTCAGAGAGCATTTAGAGAACACCACCATGCATGTTTGTTTGCCCTAATCATAGGGTGTGTCTTAATTATAGAGTAGAATTACTTGCAGCAATCACCGGGAAATCAAGGCTAATTAATGGGTGGGGCGTCACCCAGCCATTTAGCTACGTTCTGAAGGTGTGACGCTATGTTTTATGCAGAAATAATGCCTTCAACAGTTTACACAACACCACTGCAGCGAGCTTCGTATTAGCCTTTCTGGGTAAAATATGCTCTTTGCCTTTGGGTTAATTTAAATGTGATGCAGCAACTGACAAAAGTAACTAGAGAATGAGCCAATTATGCTGTCAGTAGTGTCTGAGCCAGACAGGCAGGAGTGATAAGCTTTCTGTAAACACAAAAAATAGACATGCAATTTTTTTCTCTCTTGATTTTGTTTTTGAGGGGGGCTTAATAAAACAAAATGATGTTCACTCAATCAGTTCCATGATGTAATAAATATATATCACGATTGATGTTTTTTAAAATCAAATAATTAGAAAGAATAGAGATGCATCTGGTGTACGGGATTGATGATTTGAGCATTTTTTGCATGCACATTTTAAATTTGCAGCATTTGTAACTTTCTTTTTATTCTTTCTTTCTTCAGCAACTGAAAAAGCATCCATGTCGTCAGTGTGACAAGTCGTTCAGCTCCTCCCACAGTTTGTGTAGACATAATCGAATCAAACATAAAGGAGTTCGGAAGGTCTATTCCTGTCCGTGAGTATCAAGGAGTCCTCTTGTTGCTTGTGTGAAGGTGTATGAGTACATATGGGTGTGTGATATGCAGCAATATAACATTACAATACTTCTCACAGTAGACAGTTTTCACATGTAGCAAAACACTTTGTTTTTGTTTGCACATAAGCTAAAACAATCAAATGCACCACGATAAAAAAAAAATAAAAGGGAAAAAGTGAGCATGACTTTTTTTTTAAATTCACTATTTACAGAAAATGTTGCTCCCTATAATTTGTTTAAATACATCAGTTAGACAACATGACACATTTAGAAAAGCATATTGTGATTTATCATTAATTATCAGTAACCTGTCTTCATATAAATAACTCCTGTGTGGGTGTACATGCTGAGTCTCCCTCTTTATTCGTCTCTCTGTTCTTTGGGGTAAATCTGAGTAGTGTAGGCTAAGGGCTCTTAAAGATGATAAGCAGCAAATCCGCTTTGCATTGGCGACACCATTGTTGCCTATGTAGAGAGCAGTGCTGCTTCATTTTGATGTGAGCAACATACACCACTTGGATTTGCCACTTCATTTTGCACCCTTGCCACAGCGCTCAAAGTTGGATCAAACTCAACTTCGTCTTAGTTTCCCGCTGTCTCATTGACTGCGCTTTGGAATGGTCAAGTGTGATGTATGACCTGTGACATATGACCACTGGCTCTTTGTCTTCTCGAGATAATGACTAGAACCAGAGCCTTCTTTATTTTAAACTGAGCTAAATATTTTACAATTAATAGACTCAGTTTTGACCGGATTCTATTTGCCTGACTCTCATTTTTTGTTATTAACAAAATCTGAATGTTCATGTGTACAGTATAATTTAGTGCCCTTCTGTTTCTCAGACACTGTCTAGACTCCAACCGCACCTTCACCAAGAGGCTGATGTTAGAGAAACACATTCAGTTGATGCATGGCATCAAGGAATCAGAGGGAAAACCAGCAGTAGAGCCCATCAGCACGGAGGAGTCCAACAATAAAGACCAGGTAACCACACCAACACACAAAGCAATGATGTCCAACCTCGCTTCTGAGGTGTTCCTCAATAACAATTCTTGCATGTTCTTGCATTCTTGTCGAATAGCTTGAGATGCATTCCAGAGTTCAAGAAAAAAAAATAATATAATTTTTTGTTTGCTCTTGAATGACTATTGTGGACTAGTGTCTTGAGAAACAGTGGCTACTCAAATTGTTCACCTCATTTTGTTGTGTGTGTCTCTGTTCCATTAACTAAATGTGACTTTTAAATGAATATTTATACCTAGAACATAACACTATGGGTGATAAAATTGTCTGTCCGTTGCTTAATAACAGGAGTCTCACAATACACTTCGGTTTACATTCAGCTGATGTAGTGATAGACAGTGTTTGGAGATTGATTTGTTTTCTAAAGGAGAAAATTAAGAGGAAAAAAAAAGTTCCTGAGTGCATCAAAAGTTTCTTGTGGTGGAAACACGGCTGTACAAGCAAGGACATAATAACAAGGCAGAAAGATTCCGATTCAAATTTTTTGAACAATATAATAATGATTGTAATGTGTAGTCCCAGTTTACTGGTTTATATGTCAACAAGCCCTGCATATGTGTGTGTTTTTGTAGGTACGCAGTCCGAAACGCAAGCTCATCTCTGACGGTGAAGCCACTGAAGAAGCAGAAGAGCGTACTGAGAAAGACGGAGGTGCTGGGGTTCCCAGCAAGCGTTGCAGGGACTCTTCCACGCAGCCTCTGAAGAAACTGAAGGTGAATGTGTTCAAAACGCATAAATGCGCCGTGTGCAGCTTCACCACGGAGGACTTGGTGCGTTTTCATGAGCACATTCCACAGCACAAGACCGACGGCTCGTCCTTCCAGTGCCGCGAGTGCGGCCTCTGTTACACCTCACACCACTCCCTCGCCCGGCACCTCTTCATCGTGCACAAGCTGAAGGAGCCACCAGGGCTCAGTCGCCATAGCGACCAGCAGGAAAACAACCCGGCCCCGGAGGACACGCACGGCATCCCAGACACGCAGTGCAAAGTGTGCGCCAAAACCTTCGAGACTGAGGCAGCCTTGAACACGCACATGCGGACGCATGGGATGGCCTTCATCAAGTCCAAGAGATTGAGCACAGTCGAAAAGTAAAACTGTGAGAAAGGTGTTTGGATTTTTTGTTATTTTCTGTTTTGTTTATTTTTTGGGGGAAAATGTGAAAAAAAAACGTAAGTATCATCATGGAGACATCATAAGTCATCATGGAGACGTTGTGATGAGAATGTCCATTCCTTCTCTCTCTGGCCTCTTTGTATGCTTACATATAAAACAAACATATGCATATATAAATACACAAATATATGAGAAATGTATAAATATCATACACACACACAAAGAAGTATGTGTGTTTAAAGATATGTAATATATTGAAAGTGGATTTATGTGTATTTAAATATCTATGAGAACACATTTTGTACACTTTATGATAGATGTTTGTATGGGTGTTGAATAGATCTTTTTATAGCAAATTTTTGTTGTTTTGTTTTCTTTTTTCTTCTAGACCAGTCTGTTGTGTTCTGAATCGAGCAGAATGTGTTAAACACAGTTCAGACCCCACTTATCTTGGGGTTGAATTCCAGTGCAGAGTAATTGGCAAAGATCAAGTCCCTTAACTGCTGCTTGATTGTTCAGAATGCTCAAATGTTCACTCCCTTTCAACCAGATTATTGTTTTCAATCATTATTTTTTTATTTTTGTTTTGCTCTTGAAGGACAATCAGTCCATTTCTTTGAAAATGGACGGGACCAGTGTCTTGAGAAACAGTCGCTGCTCGAGTTGTTCACTTTATTTTCTTGTGTCCTTTTGTTCCATTAACTAAATGTCACTTTTAAATGAATATTTATACCTAGAACATAACACTACAGATGATAAAGCTGTTATTTTATCAGTTTCAGTGCTTCAGCCACTGCCAATGGACCATATGAAACATGTTTTGTGTCGTCGGGGTGTTCTGTAGGTTGTCTTAGCATTCATTTTAATGTTCTTTCAAAGCTAAACATTCTCTCATAGCTGCGTTACGGCTCATGGTTCGGTGTCTTTTGCCTTCATTGAACACTATGCTGATTGTTTGACTTTTTGCCATACCAGATTAATGTCTGGCTCCTTTTTATTGGCTCATCAGAAACTGTCAAAAATGAGGTTGCCATGGTAACAGCTCTGCCTTTACTAACTGGGAGCATAATGAAATACCATACGTATTGTATGTTGTAGTAGGTGTGCTTTCTCCCCAATACACATATACCCTCCAGAATATATACACTTAAAAATAATGGTGCCAAAAAGAGCGATGCTATAGAAGAATCGTTTTTTGGTTCCCTCAGCCTTTCAGTACATACGTGAGTGAGATGTGTCATTGTTAAGACCACTTTTAAAGAGTTTAAAGAATCTCCGCATAATGTAATGACTTTCTCTAGAACTGTGCAAAGCCAAGAACCATTTAGGAACCATTATTTGTAAGAATATAGGTTTTCTCCATTCCAGATCCTTGTGATAAATTGGTCTAAATTGGACTAAAGTATTTATAGTCTTTAGCATAGTCAAGTACTTCTAGCACTTAATTGCCAGAAGCACATTAAACATCATCACCCTCTCTCAGTGTCTCAATCCATTTGCCAGTCATCGGTAAAGTTCAAGTACATCGTCGACGTACAAGTCAGCTTGTTCAACTGAATCACTCACAGTTCGATTCAGAGAAGGTGCAGCCAAAATTTTGGCCATGTTCAGTTAAACTTGCCTTTTTGAAAAAAATGAATGTGTCTTTAAATGTGAAACTGGATGGAATCTTTAAAAAAAAAGTCACAGCTCATAGACGTTTTTCAATGTTAAACTGTTCACCATTTCAGAGGCGTGAAATATTGTATTAAGGAAATACTAAGGATTAAAAAACTTTATTACATCGCTTCATGTTCATTTGTTCTGTATTTCCACAGAAGACACACATAGATGTATGTTTTTTTTGTTTGTGTGTATTTTTTATTTTTTTATCTTTTTTATGTTTTTCATTTTTGGATAAATGAACGTTTGTGAGGATGCATTTGTGCATGGGAGAAGCCCTTTATGGTGATTGTTTCTTAGAATGTCTTGCTGCTGTTGTCCAATGTTTGTGTAAAAAAAAAAAAAAGAAAAGGAAAAAAAAAACAGCCAATAAAAAATATGGGAAAAAAAAAACGGTCTAAACTCAAATGTCCAGTGGCGTGGGCAGTGATAAGTTACATTACAATACCTTTTTTCTGAGCGTACTGTGGATATCGTCAGTACTTAAAGAAAAGTTGCTGCATGTTTCATTACAGAGAGCACAATTGTTATAATTGTTTTATTGGATTTAGTGCAGAATAGTTTATCAAATGTTGAATAAAAGTCACTGTGTTTCTAGTTTTTCATAGTATGTTTTAAATACTGCTGGCAATACTGCTTTTTTTGTTGTTTATTTCAAGTAGGGCTGAACGATTTTGCCAAAATATCTAATCATGATTTTTCTGACCAATATTTTGATAGTAATTTAAATTGCAACTGTTTTCTATAATATGAGATATTGGCCATGCATCTAAAAGCAGTTCTCAAGCTTCTTGTTAGCTTAAATTTTCCTGCTTAAAACCTCTGATGTGTCAACTATGTTGATGATAGATTATAATAAGGCTAATATGTATCATGAATCATAAATCGTGATGTTGCATTTTTGCTATATCGCCCACCTGAGAGGTTTATGCTGCCAGCACCCAGTTATTTTTCTGTTCTTGTACACAATAAATTGTTCTGGCAGTATGGGTGCTTTACTGAGCTGATGTTGACGTTATGGATTGACCGGTTCATTTTTAATGTATTGTTCTATAGCAGTTGCAATAGAATTTCAACCATATTGTGCAACCTTAATATATTATAAACGCCTGTTGGCCACTGACTGTAGTTACTATGGCAACATCCTGTCCAAAGGCTCAGTTGTGCTGATTCTGGATCATGATTGGTTTGTGCTTCGTGACGGCGATGATGTAACTGGGTGAACTGAGTATTGGTGAGTCATAGGCCACCCCTCTCTCTCTCTCTCTCTCTCTCTCTCTCTCTCTTCCCCCCCAGGTTCTCCTTTAAAAAGTATTACCTGTGTTGTGGGTACGCAAACATTGACGTATTATCACTTGACAGTTGTCTGTAGTGGCAGTTCCGTCCATGTTCTCTTTGCTAGTATTTTTCCATGCAATTCATCTGAATGACCTTTGCTGTACATTGAAAGCAAACATAAGCACCACCATAGCTGCGGGCTAATCTCAGAAAGGGCAATTTAAAACAGCCTCATGTGCTAGAAGTTGCTGAATTTTAGTAATTAAAAGACTGTAGACATGTTTACAGATCAGCTTTATCATCACTGTCCAGTGAATATCCTTGTACCTACATTCATTGACCATTTTATCAGAAACAACTACCACATATAACCTAGAGGTATCCAGCCTACAGTAGCTCTGTGGCCAGAAACTGACCATTAACTAAAGTCTAGAGCATGGTTAACACACGGTGTGCATGAATGGGCTGCAGTCTGTACCTGTACACTAGCAAAGTGGAGTTACAAGGGAGGGGTTTCCAATAAAGTGGCCATGCCACTGGACCTGATACATTCATCCCAGCACCACACACAACTATCTTGTTATGTCACTGTCACTGCTGTGCTGAGAATGATCTACTACCCAAATAATATCTGATCAACAGCAGTTCTGTGGTGGTCCCTT
Organism: Pygocentrus nattereri; assembly: GCF_015220715.1. NCBI lineage: Eukaryota > Metazoa > Chordata > Actinopteri > Characiformes > Serrasalmidae > Pygocentrus > Pygocentrus nattereri. The sequence goes on from NC_051226.1 coordinate 13,752,067, forward strand.
TCAACTAATGGTCAGGCTAATAAATTTTGCAGCAACAGATAGCAGATGGGCTATAGTCTGTAACTGTTAGCTTACAAAGCACATATACTGTACGTGGTAGACGTTTCCTATAAAATGGCCAATGATTGTAGATGGTATACAAGGTATGTGTACCTAATAAAACGGTAACTGAGTTTATGTCCTCCTGTGTTTTTTCATAGTAGGTTTTGAGCTGTGACCCACAATATATGAAGTTGAGCCCATCAATCATCCCACCTAAAGAGAAGCAGTTGTTGTACCTTCATGTTTAATGCACTGTACAATATGCGCCCCCTAATGTTGTAGCCACATTTGTACGTTGCAGCAATCTTGTGTATGAAAGCCCCCATTTTGCATGCTGGATTTAGAGGCTGAAAAAGCATGACCACAACATATCAGCATGTCCCTGGTCATGTGTCCCTTCTCCCAATTATTTAAATGTGGCATCCCATTCAGAAAAAACCCAGAACAGTCACAATGCCACTAGTGAAACGGACGGCTGGACTAATCGTCCTTTTTGGCCTCCTCTTCTGCTCCACAGGTCAAACCTTCAACGTTACGCTGAAATGCATGCAGGACACAGCAGCCTTCCTCATGGAGTTGGAGAAAGACAAACCGGAGGAATACGCAGTGCAGAGTAAGTCAGTGCAACACTTTCAAGATCAGGTTAAAAGTGTTCATTGTTCCTAATTTTAGACTGTATTGCAATCTTAATTACAGATTTTGGATGATATTATGGCATTAATACTCTATTAGTATTGCTACAGTATTGAATATTATATGATTGTAGGATGTAGAGTTGAATGAGGTGGTGATAGACTGAATTTTGTTTGGCAATATGTCTAGAAAAGCAGGAGAGCATAATTTATTTTGATTTTGTTGAAATGAAACGACTAATGTAATGTTTTTGGGCACAATTATAGCTACTATGACTATATACAAAACTTTGTATCTCTTTGTATTTTTCAGTTTTTCACATAATTTGAAACTGCCTTTTGCCCTTTACATCATGGGTAAATTTCATGATGAATAAACCAAAAGAAATGACATAAAATGACTTGGAAAACGTCTGGCTCTATTGACCTACACTAAACCTAAAGTATATTTTTTCCTCTACTGTAAAGTTACCATTTTGGAGACACAATGTTTTGGTCTGACAGTGGCACGATGTTAATACTTAAGATTAAGAGTAGTGTTCATAAAGCTAGTTCTCTATGGAAAGTGTCAGCCTAATGTTGACAAAAGCACATGATTTGAGGGATATTTCTTGCCAGCTCACCAACTCAATGGATTTCCATGGAAAAATTCATGCAGCCTTGTAAACAGTCTCTAAATATTTGATTTAGTGGTGAATTTCTTACCTTTTTTCCCCCATCAGGTTCTAAATCACATCTTCAACATTGAGTTTAACTGCTTGCAGAATGAGATTTTCACTGATATAAGCAAAGTAATATTTTACTTTACATTATTATGTTATCGCATTGGTTGTTCTTTTTATATCAGTCACTAAAATGTCAGTTCTCAAAAAGATTTTATACAAAATTTAGGTTTAATGTAATATCATATTCTCATATAATATGCTTTCTCAAAAGTGCCTAATACAGTTTCAGTCAAACTATTTCTTGAAAAAAGACATTTATGTCGTATTAACATATGAAAAATGACAGATGCGACAGATAACTACTGCATGGGTTAATCGTTTTTTTGAAAGATTACTTGATGAATAAAAATGATTTAAACAGTGACTAACAAAACACTGTGTTTCCAAAATATATATATAATTTTTGAAACACAATTTTTTCTTGTGATTAGAGGACTTTTATTCAGAATCACCCATGTTTTGCTGAGGCAAATTAAAAAAATATAAATAACTTAAATATTGTTTGGAGCAATGGTTCATGGTTGTATGAATTTGCGCTTGTTTTTTCATAAAAATGTATGATGAGTTGCAGGCATTTCATCAATTTGACACCAAAGTAAACAAAAGCAGCCTTTGTCACAGCTGACACTTAAGCATTTTTAAGTGATTATGTAGGTCTATGTCAGTTGTGTTGAAAGGCATATCATGTAGCCACAGTAACTGTATTGTTGTCAGTGGTAAGATGATGCTCTCTATTTCTGACAGGTCAGCTTACAGAATATGCAGTATACATTCACAGGTTTGACTGAGATCCATTTTTCCTGTAACTGTATTTAGGCTGCTTTGTTGATGTTTGATGAAGAAAGGAACAAAGAAACTCTGTGAAGAAAGAAGAAACTTTTTACAGCGAATATTAATAAAAAAATGAATACAATCTCTGTGCTGGCCTGTGTGTGAGCAGTGTATGATGCCTTTGGAAAGCTGGGCAGTGATGTAGCAGGGGGCAACGTAAACAGAGCTGGATCTTTGCAGGAGTGCGTGTCTGTCAAAGGCCCTAGTTTCAAAGGGCAGTACTGCCAAGTCTTTCTCAAACAGGTACAAACACACAGGAATCACACACCCAAGTCTATTAGAGATTACTGAAGAACTTGACTCAGTTGGAGGCAAGTCAGGCCTGCAGTTTTCACAATGATAATTCATGAGGTATAAGCTAAGATCATAACCAGTCCATAACTAAAGAAGCAAACTATAGACACCAAACACTTGACTGATTCCCTACATTTGGAATAAGATTTTATGTATATATATATATATATATATATATATATATATATATATATATATATATATATATATATATATATATACACACATTATGTAGTGGATGTAGTGCATAAGGTTAAATGTAATTATTTGAGAGGATTAAATATGAAAATTTTATAAAAATTTGTGTGTTAAGTTTGCTTTAGTTATGCACTGGTTAATACCTTAGTTTATACACCAACATCTAAGATTATAACCAGTGCATAACTAAAGAAGCAAACTACAGACACCAAACATGTCTTGACTGATCCACTACATTTGGTATAAGAGGTTAAAATATGATTATTTGAAGAGTTAAAGATGATGCTTACAGACATATTTTGTCCTGTGTCCTGTATTGTGAAGCTGAGTGATTCTCTGTGTTGTTATTGTTGTCATGCAGGAAGCAGTGGAGTATTTTGTTGGTATTTGTGTGCCGGACTCATGTGATGAAGAGGAAGTGAGGACACTTGTTGTCTCTGGTGAGAAATTATTTTTACATTCTTTTTTTTTTTTTCATTTTCTGTACAACCTGCCCAGTCAGTTTAGAATCATGTACAGCTCTTCTGCCAGAAAGAACAGTTTCGATGCCACCCTCCCTCATCACAGCACGACTGACTGGATGAAATACTTTAACAAAGACAGATCAAAGTCCATCGTGATCAGAATGATCATAATCCCGTCGTTACATATTTTTCTAACTCTAAATTTCAACAAGATTGTAAATTAAAACTTCAAAAATATTGTTTAAAATTGCATTTTTGTTTTGGATATATATTCATACATAGTTATCAATTTGAATATCAGGTGTGTTCAAACGTTTGACTGGTTGTGTGTAAATTTTTACGTGTATATATCTACAGAGCTGCACAAAATTCAGACGACACACTTTATTTATTTAATTTCCATTCAAAATGGAAAATTAAGTATATTTCTGCATTAGGGAGAAGAAAGTCCAAGCAAAGTAAGTTAAAAATGATTAAAAGCTACAGAGAAAATGGGTTTCCTAACAACCACCTGGAAGAGCTGGTAGACATCAAAACTGTCCCCATCAGATAAACAGCACTTAAAGCTTTCATCTATAAGAAACAGGAGAAAATCAACCTGCTTCAGATCTGAAAACATCCACAGGTGTTTCTGTCCATCCTTCCACTGTGAGAAGATGACTCAGCGCTATGGGTCTGAAAGGATGTGTAGCTGTTTAAGAAGCCATTACTGAGAAAAGAAGACAGACAAAAAAATGTTTTGCAAATCAAACCAAGAACCTGCTGGTGTTCATGAGAACAATGGACTGACCACAACAGATTCCAGATCTCGACATCACTGAATGAGTTTGGGATTACTTGGATCATGAGAAGCAGAAAAAAAACAATTTCTAAGACTGAACTTTGGAGGTGTGGAAAGATATCCCTGCAGATTTCTTTGAAAAACTGAAAGCAGGTCTTCTGATAACAGTGAGAGCTGTAATAAAGGCAGAGAGTGGACACACTGAATACTGAAATAACTCATATTCAGTTTATGAGGCTTATTTAATGGCTGCTTTCACTGGAAATTAAGTGAATTATGTTACTATGCCTGTGTCTGTGTGCATGTGTGTGTGTGTGTGCATGTGTGTGCGTGTGTGTGTGTGTGTATGCACAGAGGCGTTTGAACAGGGTCACTCCTCTCTCATTCCTCCTGTGCCAACTCTGTTAATATCTGACCCCACACTGGGCATCTTTATGACTCAGTGTATCAGCAACATCACACCCGACCTGTCCGCTGTAATCTGCCTGTAAGTACACCTGCACACACACAGTAATCTGTGTCTTTAGACTAATTGATCAATTTGACCATGGTGTCTTAGTTCATTGCAGATCAAGAGGATTTTTACACAAGATTTATGTACAAGAAACACATTACATTCAAATGCTGTGAGACATTTTTAAAGTGATAGTTTGTTGAAAAATCAAATGTGCATAATTTTCCCCTCATCTTTCAAATAATACTCAATTTTTTTTTTTATTTAAAGTTTTGCACTGGAGCAATGAGGCACAATGCATACTTAACTTACACATGCCTCAAACCAATTTGATTTGTTAAAGCAACATTGTGTAACATTGTGCACTGTGGAGCTGCCGGACAGAAGGAGAAGAGGTAGACCTCAGAGAAGGTTTATGGATGTAGTGAAGGTGGACATGGAGATGGTTGGTGTAAAAGTAGAGGAGGCAGTGGATAGGGCAAGATGGAGGCAGATGATCCGCTGTGGCGACCCCTAAAGGGAGCAGCCTAAAGAAGAAGAAGAAGAAGAAGAAGAAGAAGAAGAAGAAGAAGAAGAAGAAAGCAACATTGTGTAACAATGTTATCCTAAAATAACAGTTTCAAAATTATTTTTGATGGTTCACCTTCTTGTAGTAGGGAAACTAGCTTGGTATTCCCAGCACGGCAGAGGTGACGAAGGGACGCTGTCAGAGGAAAGGAGGAAGAGAAAAAGGAGGAGAGACCTAGCAAGAACAAATCTCAGACAGGCTCTTACTCACTGACGAGAACTAAAGCCAGGCATACGCTGTGTGAATTAACCTGTTTTTAAGCCCGATTTGGTCAGAGCCGACTAAATTTCATGATTTGTGCTACATTTGTGGCACCAACATCCATGTGTGCAGACTGAATTACGAGGTATAAATAAATATGGTGATTTTTTATCTTTGGAGAGCTGTCTGTAGACCACCTGTTCTTTAGCTTCAGTGCACAGTGTGTCACAAGTTAGCAAAGCTGTTGTAGCGGTTTGTCAACGGCCCCCCTACTTCCTATGCAGTGCACGTAGTTCTGGCATAATATAATGCATTTTGTGTCCAGTGTGGAATTTTTCACACATGGCTGAATCTCAGAAGGCTATTTATTAGACATATGATACACTGTATGAGTGCAGTGGCAACTATTTTTATATGTGTGCACTATGTAGGCAGCAAGGAGTCATTTGAGATGCAGCCAATGTTGTTGCTCAGGACTCAGAGGCACAGCGTGTTATTTTGAATGAAACAGCTCTATTGGATATTGTCTGTAGACAGAGCTGACTATAGGGGCTGTGGTTCATGATTTCTGTACTTCTTCGGCCGCTGTTTGCTGTGCAGTGTGAGAGGAGAAATGCTCGAGCCAAAATGAGTAATGGGTTCTGCTTTAAGGAATTTCAAGTGTGTGTGCTTGTGTGGAAAATGACACTGTATAACACACCAATATCTGTAAAATGGAGAATAGTACATCACATACCCCAAAGCCTGAATTATGTATATATATTTAAATTTGCCTATTTCTACAGATAACAGCATTATACAGTTTTAGGAACTGCAACGGCTGAACACAGTTTGAGTGTGTGATGCTTTTGGAACACAGACTGCATGATATATAACCTTCCATTACTTGTTAGTTACATTAGCCTCATAGCAAAATTAAAGAATCACACTTCAGACACCAAACAAGTCATGACTCAACTACATTCAATGTATGGGGGTGACACTGTAAATCTGATTTCATGCCAAATAATCCCTGTTAACACAGCCTCTATGTGTTTTTCTCTCAGATGTGTGTGTGTCCTGATGATAGCTGTGCCTCTCATTGCGTCCATCTACGTGATGGTGTTCAGGTGGAGGAAGTGGAGAGAGGTCAGGTCAGGGGTCGACTCCGGCATCCTCTCAAAAAACAGCCAATACGGAGCTCTGCTGGCCAATGGCTCACCCAATCACAGCAAAGAATGCATTTCACTCCGGGACACTACAGCAGCGCGGGAAAGCAACGATGAGAGAGAGCAGCAGGACAACACCACGAGCAAGTACACACACACACACACACACACACACACACTAATCTAATCTAATAGTACATTCACTGACATTTTTATCAATTGTGTTGATGTGTTGATAAAAGCAAAAAAAAGCTAAATAAATAAATAAAAACAAATTTAAATAGTCAGTCAAGTCTTTAAAAATAACGAAAAACATGTAATTCAACAAATAATTCAATTAAATAAAACAATTTAAAAAAGAATACAGTTATATATACAAATATATGTATATAAATATATAATATATAAATATATGTATATTATACACACATAATATATACATATTATACATATTATACATATATATATATACACACACAACAGTTAGTTCCAGCCATGCAAGCTGATTGGTTCTAACCGTGCTGTTATTTTGCCATAGCATCACAGGTTTTTCACAAACACTGTGTCACTCCGCTGAGACGGCGTTACTAAGCAACGACTTTGACAGCTGTAGCAGATGCTCAAGCTATTTGAATGCTTTTACTTCTTACTTTGCCACAAACAAAAAATGGATAGTTTTAAGATCATATTTGACCGACAGACAATTTGGTCAGACTATGAAGATGAGACTACACTAAATTCCCTGTCAGTTGGTCTGTGAGGAGTGAACTGCCGTCTGTACAGTGAGTGTGTAGAGTTTGTTTCTCTGACGTAGCAACAAGCAGCTTGTTAAGGAACTATAATTTCGCAGAAGGAACTGCTGACATTAAAACATATTAAATGCTATGTCATGGCCCAATTTATTTATGCATTACTTTATTTATTTGCCTGTTGTGTAAAAGCAATAGAACATTGTCGTCTGTCAATCGCCTTCAGGTCGTGTCTGCTACCAAATCACAGGGGTGATGCTATTTCGCTATAACACACTTTCTCTTGTGCTCTATTGCTTAAGCATGGCATTATGTATGTATGTATGTATGTATGTATGTATGTATATATATATATATATATATATATGTAAACACATATTTACTATATTTCCAAAAGTATTCACTCACCCATCCAAATCATTAAACTCAGGTATTCCAATCGCGTCCAAGGCCACAGGTGTATAAAACTAAGCACCTAGGCCTGCAGACTGCTTCTACAAACATTAGTGAAAGAATAGCTCGCTCTCAGGAGCTCAGTGAATTCCGTGGTACCATGATAGGACGCCACCTGTGTCCAGTTGTGAAATTTCCTTGCTACTAAATATTCCACAGTCAACTGTCAGTGGTATTATAACAAAGTGGAAGTGATTGGGAACGACAGCAACTCAGCCACGAAGTGGTCAGCCACGTAAAATGAGCAGGGTCAGTGGATGCTGAGGCACATAGTGCACAGAAGTCGCCAGCTTTCTACAATCAATTGCTACAGATCTCCAAACTTCATGTGACCTTCAGAATAGCTCAAGAACAGTGCGTAAAGAGCTTCATGGAATGAGTTCCCATGGCCGAGCAGCTGCGTCCAAGCTTTACATCACCAAGCACAATGCAAAGCATTGAATCCAGTGGTGTAAAGCACTGCCACTGGACTCCAGAGCAGTGGAAACATCCAGTTCTCTGGAGTGATGAATCACAGTTCTCCATCTGGCAATACGATGGACGAGTCTGGGATTGGAGAGAACGGTAAAGGGTGGAGTAGGGGTTATGGTGTGAGGTTGTTTTTCAGGAGTTGGGCTCAGCCCCTTAGTTCCTGTGAAAGGAACTTTTAATGCTTCAGCAGATCAAAAGATTTTGGACAGTTTCATGCTCTAACTTTGTGGGAACAGTTTGGGAATGGCTCCTTCCTGTTCCAACATGACTGCGCGCACGTGCACTAAGCAAGGTCCATAAAGACATGGATGAGTGAGTTTGGTGTGGAAGAGCTTGACTGGCCTGCACAGAGTCCTGACCACAACCTGATAGAACACCTTTGTGTTTTGGATGAATTAGAGCGGAGATTGTGAGCCAGGCCTTCTCGTCCAACATCAGTGTCTGACCTCACAAATGTGCTTCTGGAAGAACGGTCAAACATTCCCATAAACACACTCCTAAACCCTGTGGAAAGCCTTCCCAGAAGAGTTGAAGCTGTTATAGCTGCAAAGGGTGGGCTGACATCATATTAAACCCTATGGATTAAGACTGGGATTTCACTCAAGTACATATGCGTGTGAAGGCAGACGAGTGAATACTTTTGGCAATACAGCGCAGATATACACCGATCAGGCCTAACATTATGACCACCTCCTTGTTTCTACACTCATTGTCAATTTTATCAGATCCACTTACTGTATAGGTGCACTTTGTAGTTGTACAATTACAGACTGTAGTCCATCTGCTGCTCTGCATACATTGTTAGCCCCCTTTTACTCTGTTCTTCAGTGGTCAGAAGCCCCATGGACCCTCACAGAGCAGGTATTAGTTGGGTGGTGGGTCATTCTCAGCACTGCAGTAACACTGACATGGTGGTGGTGTGTTAGTGTGTGTTGTGCTGGTCTGAGTGGATCAGACACTGCAGTTCAAATATATGGATGGATGGATATATATATGCTTCTTGTGGTCACTGTATAATAATATATACAGTATAATATTATCTCTCTCTCTCTCTCTCTCTCTCTCTCTCTCTCTCTCTCTCTCTCTGACACGAACACACAGATTGTGTGCTGCAGTACCTGCAGTGTTTTTCAGTGCAGGTCAGCAGTGTTGATGTTTTTAACACTTCGAGTGTTGGACACAGTTACTCCTCTCTGAATGGGGTCCGCATCCTCAGCTTACTGTGGATCATCTGTGGACACACCGTCCAGCTCAGCGCCTGGAGCAGCCTTGGTCAGCTAAGCACAATAAAAGTGATAAATGAACTGGAGAAGTAAAGAAGTTAAAGGAATACTTCAACAAAAAGTCAAACTGACACAGCCTTCCCCCTTATCCTAAATATAGTTGATCAGTCAGGTCATGTTTGGTGTCTAAATGTGGCTAAAATAGCCTAATGTAGCTAACAGATACATTAAGATTACGCCCCACCAATTAGCATTATGCAAACTGCAGGCCTAAATCATCACACACATGCTATGCTGAGTTGTTCAGTAATCTCTAATACTTACTTATATGGTTTCTGAAGCACTGTCATCTACGAACATGTACAATAATGAACAGTGTTTCATAGCACATATAATAACAGTATGTCATTGTCTTGGCTCATTGATTATGAGCCATTTGATCTAAGGTAAGGGGAAAATTGTGTAAATTAGATTTTTTTTTGTATCCAAACTTTTTTAGAGAAGAAAGGGAGAAATATAAATGAGAATTAAGTGATAAAAAGGCAAAGGAATAAAAATGGAAAAAATGGAATGTGAAAAATAGAGAAAAAATGATTTGAAATGAAAAAACACACTGAAAAAAAAACACACATACAGTACCATGCGGCTCCCTCCCTATAGTAAAATCCATTTGTCAAATAGAGTTTTGGAAAACAGCCACACTGATTACTCTGTTTAACAATTTGTTTAAGTTATTTATTGTATGATGCACTAATTGTGTTTAAAAAAAAGAGAGAGAGAGAAAGTGTGACTCAGTACACAGTTGCTTTGCGTTAATATTTGTGTAAGCTCAGCTGCAGGTTTACAGTCTAAATTGACTATTAGAGCAGTGTGCACTCACGGCCATCTGTGTATAAAAGAACTGTTTACGCGTACAGATAACGATAAGCGCTGGAGACACGCTGTCCAGAACAGTCCTCTCTATGTGTTCGCCTTCAGCGGGCCAGTCTACCTGGCTGTGGACACTTTCCTGTTGCTTGGGTAAGACGTACAAGAGCACAGAAAATCCCAGAATTCATATTGTGTGCTGCTCTTATAGCAGTAAAGTGTGAACTGATTTTCCTAATATGTTTGTTTGTTTGTTTGTTTTTGTCAGTGGTCTTCTGAGTGCTAAGTCTCTTCTTACCTCCATCCAGAGGTCAGAAGACATACTCAGCCTCCGTCTGGTCGCCCACTACCTCTTTAAGAGGTTCAAAAGGTCCATAAATCACTTCCTGTCATACTCCATGTACATATACAGTATATGCCCCCCAGTCATTGCAGGGAAATTTCATGAGCAGCATTAGCAGCCCTTAAGGGTTAGATGAAAAAAAAAGTTCCATATTTATTTATTTATAAATACTTTACAGCCAAAAAAAAATCTTAAAAAATGTTTCTCTCTCACACTACAGTACCAGTCCCAAATATTTTTTGTCAAGCTGCAAAATATGTTTTGTAGTTTATTTAACTGATCAGTTTAGTTTTAAAAACATGGCTAGAGAACAAATGAACTGTACTTACAGTTAATAGAGGAAATCCAGCAGCAGTATTGTCGCATAGAACTGTTGCATAGAACAGTGGAGCGGTACCAGCAGAAAACTTGCTACTCTGTAATGTCTTCCAGGTTTGTCAAACACTAGAGGGCACTCCTGAGCAAATCCAAACTTAAAGGGTTTAGATTGAGCAATTAAGCAAAAGCGTAGTTTTTAGCCGTTTAGCTCTATTCACCCCATTCTTTGAGGACTCGCTAGGGGGTGCCCTTTGGTGTTTAGCAGTCATGTTTTTGATATAACACTGGAAATAGGAAGTGGCCGGGCTCCACTTAAACCAACTCTGTTACTAGGTCCAAGCTTGTGGTCAAAGCTGTTGTAGGTTGCTAATTGTTATCCACTTAGCAATTAGCTCCAGTGTGTACTATATATATATATATATATATATATATATATATATATATATACAAACATCGGCCATGAATTGGTCAAATTACTTATTGATTTTCTAAGGGAAAATCTATTACAGAGAACACACTTCTACACATTTATTTTAATGCACAATTACTTCCTGTATCCTGCATCAGTTTCTGGATAGGAACTTACAAAATGTGTGCATGTGTTTTCAGGATCCAGCCGCTGCACCTCTTCATCGTGTGTCTGATTGTCGCACTCTTCTCGCTGCTCCACAGAGGAGTTTTCTGGTTCATGGCTGAGGATGAAATCCTGAACTGCAAGAAGTACTGGTGGTCCAACCTGCTGCTCGTCAACAACCTCTTCACCATCACCGATATAGTATGAATCCAGACATGATACATTATAATTACTGATAGTATAAAAATCACCACTGTATATATACAGTACTGTGCAAAAGTTTTAGGAAATGTCACAATTTTTCTGGACAGTAAGCATTTAGTTGTAATCAATCGATTAATCTATCAGTACACAAATAATTGATTGATTTGGTTATAAAAAGTTAATGAATATCAAGTATCCTAATAAAATAAAAGATTTGCTTTTCAAAAGTTCTCTCCATCCTCTCAGTGCAATGTAAGGAGGCAGCTGGTGTTTTCAAATGATTTACAAAAAGTTCAAGGGTGCAGAAAATGTATCAGCTGATATTGTGTAAACATTAAACATAAATCTTTCTCTGTTTTATTAAAGTGTGCTCCATGGACCTGGTACCTCTCCATTGACTTCCAGTTCTATGCGACAACACCTCTGTTAATTTTTCTCTATAGACTGTGAGTACAGTTCCTTTGTTTTTTAAAGCTAAATTGGTCAGTTAAATAGACTATACAACATCTTTTAGGCAAGAATGATCACATGTATGTATATGTGTTAGGACAAAAAACTCTGTATCCTACATTCATCATAAATAATGTGACATGTTATTCCATTTTATATTTCAGTAATAAATATGTGCTGGTTGCCGTGGCGATCATTCTGTTGGTCATGTCAAGCTTGGCTGGTGCTCTGATCACTGCATTTCTGCACCTGCCTGTACACCAACCTACTACACTGTATGAAAAAACACCTCACAAATTATTTTGTAGTTAATCAAATAAACACAGTTTAAAACATGATAAACACTAAAAAATGTATGTATCAGAAAAGTGTAGAACCGAGGAGAGCCTTGCAAAGATTCAAGAATAAACTAGGATGCTATTAAAAAGATCTACTACATGGCCAAAAGTTTGTGGATACAAATAAAAAAAAAAGTGCTTCTCAAACATCTTAATCCGACATGTTGGGCATTGATATGAAGTTACTGCACTTTTTGTTGTTATTACATATATATAAAATATATATCTGGGAAGGCTTTCCACAAGATGTTGGAACATGGCTGCTTAGATACACTTTTGTTCAGTCGGGCCTGGCTTACTTCAGTTCATCCCAAGGGTGTTGATGGGGTTGATGTCAGGGCTCTGTGCAGGCACATCAACTCAGTTCAGCAATTTTCTTTATAGACTTTACTTTGTGTGTGGAGGCATTACCTGGCTGTAACAGGAAGGAACATTACCTAAATTGTTATCACAAAGTTGAAAGCTAACAATTCAAACTTTGAAAAATAGCCCCAGAGCATTATTCCACCTCCACCAAACTTTACAGGTGGCACAATGCACTAGGATTCTCCTGCATCAACCAAACCCAGATTTGTCTATCACACTGCCAGATGGTGGAGCCCCCACATGTTACAACTTTATCAAGTTCAATCTCTTCCAACAGCTGTGCACTTTACAAGCACACAGATTTGATGAGCTAACTGTAGAGATTGCATAGCTGAATTATTGATTTTATACCTGTTAGCAGTGGGTGTTTGAATCCAGTAATTAGAAGGGGTGTCCACATACTTTTAGCCATGAAGATGCATGTTAAAAATACTATAATAGTATAAAAATAGATAAAATTATCTGTCTGGACTCCCTAGAAGTGGGTGCAATGCTATTTACAAGCAATGTGATTTAGCCTAACCTGGGTTTACCTTGTGCCCACTGAGTGCGATCGCCTCAACATACATTTCTGAGAAATGCTTTGCTATCAAGTCAAGCACAACAGATCACAGAAGTGTTTTCACAGAAAAAAAACAACACTGGGTACTGTGTCCTATTCAATCTAGTCAACATCAATTATCATATAACTGAATGACTGTATGTCTCATAAGGTCTGCATGTGTCTATGTAACTGTTATTTGTCTTTCTCAGAGCATATGAGAGCTATTTTCAATATTACTATAACAAACCCTACACCAGATATGGGCCGTATCTGCTTGGTGTCCTTGCAGGACTTTACATGGCGACCAAGAAAGAAGCACTGTTAAAGCAGCAGGTAAAGACTTGGGGCCAAGTGCAAAATGAACAGCTGGTCAGTGTTACCTTCAGTGTCTTTGTTCTGAAAGAGACATTATTAAACAAAGAAACATTATTAAACAAAGAAACAAACAAAAACTTCCATTTTAAAGCTATCGTCTGCCTTTTAGGAGCCAAAATGAAGTCATTTCAGAAAGAGTGGCAGATGGCAGAAAAAGTTATGGATCATGACTGTAAATGCCTGAAAACATGTCTGCTTTTATTTATTTTGTGTTGATATCTTTACAGATAATCCAAAGTCCATGTCCGTAATTGTGCTTCTAAGGCTGCAACATTAGTCATTCATGCCATTGCTAAGCCGTCGGTGTCATCACACTGTTTACTTAAAACAAGATTTCTTCGTAATTAAATTGTTAAGATGAAAAAAAGCCGTTGCTCCATTCTAGAGAAACATATGAATCAGATATGCGTACACAGTGGTGGCGATAGGAACCAGATGTTTGAAGCGTAAAATGCCTCTGAAACCTACCTCACAGAAAGCTGTGCCAAGAAATGGTTACGAATATGTTGCGTGATGGCTGAGACTTTTTTTTTATGATAGTCTTACTAAGAGGTTTTGGCCTAAAACATATTTTTTTATAGATGCATTCATAATGGAGAGATACATGGAAGATATTGTAAGGCAAAATAATACCAAGTACTTTTTTTTTTTTCAGATTAACCACTGAATATTTTACCACTGTCAACATTACATACAGAAACAGAAAAGTCATTTGTTTGCTGGTAATTTTAAACAAAGATTATTATTGCCCTCCATGAAAAGTTGATTACTACAGATGTGTAAAGCAAAACATCTGGATAAAATTAAAGTGCAAGGGTATTTATTGCCTGCACACTTTTGAAAAATCAGACAGGTCTAGCAAAAGTATACATTTATTCCATTAAATAGAGTATTAAAAAACAAAAAACAGACACAAACTGAGCAAATTTTTAGCTTCTGGCTGTCGTCAGTACTCATCACTGGTCATTTTAGACAGGAGATAAATGGCTTTACAACCCCCCCCTGATTTCTGTCACCAACACTGTAAAGAAGTCCATGTGTGTGCTTTTCTCTACAATGACCCATTTCACATTAAACCACTCTAAAAGACTTTACACCTTAATGATTGAACTATGCAGACATTGTGAAAAGTCATTCTGACACATCGCAGTTCACCACAGGAAGTGTAGGGGGCGATAGAGCTTCTTATGTTTTATTGCGCTTTAAAGGTAGAAATGGTCTGTTGCACAGACAGTTGTGCTGTGATGGGGCAAGTGAGAGGAAATCACAGAAGACATAATTCTATGACCTGAATGTAATGAATTATTGAACATCAACTACAGATGAAAACTTGATTATTCTCAACTTTCATAAGATATTAAATATCTCTATATGCAATGTAATGAATCCTGGCATGCTTTAATATTCTGTCTCTTATACATCAGAGCTTTAAATAGCCACTTCACAGATACATACATTTTACATATGTTTTTCACACACATATCTACTAACACTGCTGTTTTTAATTTTCAGTGGCAGGCTGTTGCTGGATGGTTTTTCTCTCAGTCCATCATGGCACTGTTGGTGGGCCTAGCCTATGTGCTGCGGGACGTCCCAGCCCAGCCCTCACTCGCCCATGCAGTCTATCAGGGGCTCCATCGCTCTCTGTGGGCTCTGGCTGTGGTCTGGATAATCCTGGCCTGTGAGGAGGGCTATGGAGGTATGAGAAAAGAGTGAGGGAATGATATGTGTATGAGAGTAGTTGAAGGTGAAAGAGGAGAGAAGAAATAAAGAGAAGAACAGAGGTGAGGAGAACTGAAGGACTGAAGGAAAAGAAGTCCCAAAAAGTAAAAGAAGACCCATAAACAACAATGACAATCAGGTGTTGGGTTATAAAATCTCAAAAAGCAAGGAGCTTTTAAAGCCCAAATGTCTTGATGTTTAGTTTTTTTTCACAGTCCTCATTTGTAAAATGAAATAACTAAAGCTCAGGAGGAGGACAATGCCTATTCTTACTGTTACTGTTTCTTGTGACAAAATTTTCACTGCCCACCACCTCCCCTTCTCCTCACTGTCTCCTCACAACATTAGCCCAAGTTCTCAGAATTCTTGTCTTTCCTACAGTTAGATGGTGAAGGCATGGTCTGAGCCAGTAAACACACATTGGGGGTTCAAAGTACTTTATTTATCTGGGAGCTGAATCTAAAATTTTAAATCTGGTAAAGTTCAAATGTCCAGTTTGTTAGTTCAGACCATGTCTTCAACATGGTGGTGGTAGTATGAGGGAAGAATGATTGAGAGAGGGGAAGAACTCTCAGAATTTGGGCTGGAGTTCTTGGAAGCTTCTGCATGTAGCTAGATGGCCACACTCCCTCATAGCTGTAGTAGGACTGACGTAGGACTGATGGTACTGGGAGGATATAGGGTGGTGGTGGGGACTTGTGAATTTATAGGGCATTTCACTGGAGAAAAGAGAAGTTTCAGGCATGCTCCTCTCCCCAAACTTCAGTCATAACACAACTACATTTCATATTCTAAGTAAATGACATTGAATTCAAATACACGGTGTGATTTACTGGAACTGGGATACCAGCTTTTACCCTCTTTATTCACTCATCTATCTCTCTTTCTCTTTCTCTTTGTGTCTGCAGGGTTTGTGAATAAGCTTTTGTCTCTGAAAGTGTGGATTCCTCTGTCGAACATCAGCTTTGCCTGTTACCTGATCCACCCTATTCTCATTTTACTCTACAACGGCAAACAGGAGACTCCAATACACTACACTGATCTTAACTTTGTGAGTAAGCAAACAAATGAAATTCAAACAAAACAATTCAAATTATCTGTCAATAGAACAAGATAAAATTCCTTTTAAATGAGTAAAAATGTCAACAAATAGTTTTGTAGAAGTCAAGTAAAACAGTCAAGTATAATATTATAATATTAATTATAATTTTCTTCACATAATGAGATGGGAGATATTTTGAGTAGATTTAACCCTGTGGGCATCTGCACATCAAATTCAATGTTTCTGTCTAAGTTTCTCTATCTTTGTGATGATACAGCTCTGAAATACAGATAAAATATTTCCTGAATCTGTAGAGTCGCCCTTTCCATTCCATCTTATCACGAGATTGAACTTTACTCACATCCAGTGTAATAAAGTTGTGAAGAGGGGCTGAGATACGTGTCATTTGCCTCTCACCATGTGTAATTGGTAGATTTGTGGTTCATTCATTCCTTTTCTTTGCAATAATCATTATATTTAAAATGTGTTTTTTTGTTAAAATATGTATAGCAACATGAGCAGACTAAGAATTTTAGTGATACAGTGGAAAGAAAAAAGAAAACAAAGCCTCTATACGATATAGTCTCTATACTAAACATATATAATATTGTTTCTCTTTTTGATATTTACTAATAAATTAATTGAATTATCAAAATAATGATTGTAATAAAAGCTTTAGCCTCTTGATGTTGGTCCTCCCCCTCCATTTGTCAGACCAAATTTGCACCACTGGTGATATCAGTAGTGCAAAGGCCAATATTATATTGTGCAACCCCGTTACTGGGACCACATAGTGAGCAAACAGGGAGTCACTGAGCATAGGGTGTCTGTAATAACAGTAAAGAAATATATATATATATATATATATATATGTATATATATAATTGGCCTACATGATTACCATCATCACACTGCACTTCAATGGGACTTGGGCTGAATAGTCTAATAAGTGTATTTTAAGCACTTTTTGCTATATGCTTGAACACTGTAGAATCATTTTCAAACTCTTTGTTTAAGAATCACTTTTTCTACACCATCTCTTTCTCTCTCTCTCCCCCTCTCTCTAGCTGTACCTGTTCCTGGGCCACGTGGTGCTGACCATAGTGCTGGGCTTTGCTCTGACTGTGCTAATTGAGAAGCCTTATCTATTCCTGAAAAGAGCTAAGGCATACGCTTGGGTTCCTAGCAGCACATAGGGGTCGATTTGGAAATGAAAATAAAATGAAAATATCCACAAACTACCATCAAAATAGTAAAATGCATGTTGCAAAGGCAAGTAGCAAAAATTAAACTACATTAAAATAAACTGCTCTCTTTACTAGAATCCGCACTTCTCTGATTCTCCGTCTTGTTTCATTAATCTTTGCATTGTTTTTTCTCTTCCTGATGTGCCAGTGTAGACAGCACTGTAGTGTTTGGTCATTTGTGATGTGTAACTGTGTAAATACATGCTGTAACAACATACATAATAATAATGTATGTGAATGTGTGAAACACAGAAAGACGTATATTTGATATTTTAACTTTCACAAAGTGAAATGAATGCGTAGACACTAAGAGTAAGGGAGTCTAAGTGACTATTCCACAGACTTGACCAGACATTGCCTAGTGTGGTGAGATTATATGAACAGAAGCCCATCATGGGTCAAGTAACCTTATCTCAATAGCAGGAAGGGTGTGTTACATCAGACATCACTTGATCATCAAGAGCTAAATGACCTCTTCATATTAAATAATGTATGATTGATAACTGTCCATCATATCGGCAACTCGGCAAAGTATGATATGTTTGTTGGAAAACATCACTGGTGGGTGGTGGTCTTTGTTGGAGAACATTGGTGTTTGTTGTTGCGTAGCGTTGCTTGTTGGAGAATGTTGGTATTGGTGGAATATGATCATGTTTGTTGGAGAATGATGGTATTGGTGGAAAATGATCATGTTTGTTGGAGAATGATGGTGCTCGTAAGTGGATTGGTTGGTGTTTCATGGACAGTGATAGTGTTTGTTGGAGAATGTTGGTGTTTGATGTAGAATGATAGTGTTGGTTGTTGATTATTGTTTCTAGTTGGTGAATGATGGTGTTTGTTCAAGAGTTATGGTGTTTGTTAGAGAATGTTAGAGATGGTGTTTAATCCATCTGGTGGAGCGATCCTGCAGATCTTCAAGTCTGAAACTCTGTTGTAGTTGAGGTTCAGGTTTGTGCAGCTCTGCTGAGCTTTGACTCATGCTGTGTTTCTGATTAGGAACACAGAAGTGCTTTGATTCATGTCTGCCTCTTGATGGGGCATTACTCACACACAGCAGGCATAATCAACCTCAAGAGGCCATTTAACTATTTAAGATCAAGTGATTTCAAATATATGTCATTTAATGCAACTAAAGTAAAATGTTTTTTCTTGACTGACCTGTGATCCACTTCGGCTTCCGAAATTCGAGGGGCAAATCAAGAGCAAATATAATGATATTAAATGTGACATAGAATCTTCGTCTGAGCGTTCAGTGTTTTGGTGACTCCACTTACCAGTTGGCTATAGTCTGTTTTTATTCCAAGTGTCTGACTAAAGGTGCTTTGCTCATTTTTTGATTGAGTCCAAAAATTAAACCCCCAAAATGATTATACCAACAAGTGGTGTGTTGCAGGTGGTTCCCAATATTTTAAAACACAAATTTCTCACAAATAAACTCTAACAGTAGGTAAATTTCCCTAAATCTTTGTCTCAAACTAGAAAGACTGCATATCTTTAAATTATTAAAGCTAAACATCTGACATCTTTAGTCTCTCTATTTTATGATTACTGACTATTAAAGCGTAAAGTTAAAATCAAGCTGAAGCATTATTTTTCCTAAATAATCATGATTTATGTGGATTCAGTTTTTAACCAAGGAAAAAAGATAATTTTACTGTTGTTTGTTATTTACAGACTTTTTCATTTTAATTTTAACTTCAACATGAATTAACTTTAATTTTTTGTAAGAATGTAGATGATGTTATAAAATGTGCAACTGTAGGATATTGCAAATAAATGTAAGGACAGTTTATTATAAATAGTTATTACAATTCTAAAACTTTGTTTGATTACAGGGGTGTGGATAATTGAATGTCACAAATTTGAATGCTGATGATTTTACCCAAAGAAACACCAGGTATTGTTGTCTGATTGCTGCTATAAGCTGGTGTGCGTAATGTGTCAGTGCCCTCTGGTGGCTACAGTGGAGAATGACACACTGAAAAAAGCTATGCATTGAATATCATTGATGTCCAAAGAAAAACAATTATATACAAAATAGTAAGTTTACAGGAGAGCGCCAGAGGTTTCCAGCTACACATCCTTTCAGACCTATAGCGATGAGTCGTCTTGTAAAAGTGGAAGGATGGACAGAAGCACCTGTGGATTTTTTTGAGATAGCAAAAATAAATGTTTATCTAATGGGAACAGTTTTGGTGGTCTACTATTTTCTCTGTATCTTTGAACCACTTTTTGAACTCCAGTTTTTCCCCTGTCTTTTGCAAGTGGACTGTCTTCTTCTTTCGGCTGCTCCCATTAGGGGTCGCTACAGCGGATCATCTGCCTCCATCTTGCCCTATCCATTGCCTCCTCTACTTTCACACCATCCATCTCCATGTCCACCTTCACTACATCCATAAACCTTCTCTGAGGTCTACCTCTTCTCCTTCTACCCAGCAGCTCCATCTCCAACATTCTTTGCCCAATATATCCACTATTCCTCCTCAACACATGTCCAAACCATCTCAACCTGGCCTCTCTGGCTTTATCTCCAAACTGCTCCACCTTCACTGTCCCTCTGATCTGCTCATTTCTAATCTTGTCCATCCTTGTCACTCCCAACGAAAATCTTAGCATCTTCATCTCCACCACCTCCAGCTCAGCCTCCTGTCTTTTAGACAGAGCCACAGTCTCCAAACCATACATCATAGCAGGACGCACTACTGTCTTGTAAACCTTCCCTTTCACTCTTGCTGCTATCCTTCTGTCACACATCAGCCCTGACACCCGTCTCCACCCACTCCATCCTGCCTGCACCCTCTTCTTCACCTCTTTTCTACCCTGTCCATTGCTCTGGATGGTTGACCCAAGATTTTTAAAGTCATCCACCTTTACGACCTCTACTCCTTGCATCTTCACCTTTCCAGCTGCCTCCCTCTCATTCACACACATGAATTCCGTCTTGTCTCTACTGACCTTCATTCCTCTCCTCTCCAGTGCAAACCTCCACCTCTCCAGATTCTCTTCCACCTGCTCTCTACTCTCACCACAGATTACAATGTCATCTGCAAACATCATGGTCCATGGAGCCTCCTGCCTGACCTCATCTGTCAACCTTTCCATCACCATTGCAAACAAGAAGGGGCTCAAAGCTGATCCCTGATGTAACCCTACATTCACCTTGAAACCATTTGTCACTCCAACTGCACACCTCACCACTGTCTCACTATCCTCATACATGTCCTGCACCACCCTAACATACTTTTCAGCTACACCTGACTTCCTCATACAGTACCACAGTTCCTCTCTTGGCACCCTATCATATGCCTTCTCTAGATCCACAAAGACACAATGTAGCTCCTTCTGACCTTCTCTGTACTTCTCTACCAACACTCTCAACGCACAAATTGCATCTGTGGTACTCTTTCTGGGCATGAAACCAAACTGCTGCTCACTGATCTGGACCTCTCGTCTTAGCCTTGCTTCCACTGCCTTCTCTCCTAAACATCTCCATACCTCCACAGGTATGTCATCTGGACCAACTGCCTTTCCATTCTTCATCCTTTTAAAAGCTGCCTTCACTTCCACCTTACTAATTCTCTGCACTTCCTGATCCACTATCTCTCCCCCCGTTGTCCTCCTCTCTCTCTCGTTTTCCTCATTCATTAGTTCTTCAAAGTACTCCTTCCATCTACTCAACATTCTCTGTTCACTCACTAGTACATTTCCCTCTCTATCCTTTATCAGCATAACCTGCTGTACATCCTTTCCAGCTCTATCTCTCTGTTTAGCCAAACGATACAAGTCCTTTACTCCTTCTTTATTGTCCAGCCTCTCATACAGCTCATCATAGGCCTGAGCCTTTGCCTTTGCCACCATTCTTTTCGCTATGCGACTAGCCTCACAGTACTCCTGCCTACTTCCTTCATCTCTCTGGTTATCCCACTTTTTCTTAGCTGCCTTCTTATTCTGAATACTCTCCTGGACTTCCGCATTCCACCACCAACTTTCCTTGTCTTCTTTCCTCTGACCAGACGAAACACCCAACACATTCTTGCCAGTTTCTCTCACCACCTTAGCTGTAGTTTCCCAGTCCTCAGGTAGCTCCTCACTGCCCCCAATTTTTCCCTGAACTGCCTGCAACCATCCTCCTCCTTCAGCTTCCACCATCTAATCTTTGGCTCTGTCTTCACTCTCTTCCTCTTCTTTGTTTCTAATCTCATTCTACAGACAACCTCCCTTTGCTGCCTTGCTACACTTTCCCCTGGCACCACTTTACAATCTCCTATCTCCTTTAGGTGGCATCTCCTGCTAAGGATATAATCCACCTGTGTGCACCTCCCTCCACTCTTGTATGTCACCCTGTGTTCTTCCCTCTTCTGAAAATACGTGTTCACCACAGCCATTTCCATTCTCTTTGCAAAATCTACAACCATCTGACCTTCTGCATTTGTCTTTCACACCATACATACCCAGCACTTCTTCATCCCCTCTGTTCCCTTCACCTTTCAACATGTCCATTGAAGTCTGCACCAATCACTAATTTCTCCTCTCTAGGGACACCATCTACCACTTCATCCATCTTACTCCAAAATTCCTCTTTCTCCTCTAACTGACAACCAACCTGTGGTACATATGAACTGACCACATTCAAAATTACGCCATCAACCTCCAACTTCAGGCTCATGATCCTGTCTGACACTTTCTTTACATTCAGAACACTTTTCACAAGCTGTTCCTTTAGGATTATCCCTACTCCATTTCTCTTCCTCTCTACACCATGATAGAACAGTTTGAATCCACCTCCAATGTTCCTGGCCTTGCTTCCTTTCCATCTGGTCTCCTGGACACACAGAATATCTACCTTCCTTCTCTCCATCATGTCTGCAAGCTCTCTGCCTTTACCAGTCATTCTCCCTATGTTCAGAGTCCCTACTCTAACCTCCACACTCCTGCCTTTCCTTCTCTCTCGCTGCCTTCTAACCCGCCTTCCTCCTCTCCTCTCTGATGGTCTTCGACCTACAGTAGTACAATTTCCACCGGCACCCTGCCCTGCCGTTGTTAACCCAGGCCTCGACCGATCCGGTATGGCAATCATATTTGTGATCTGCATGATAGTTTTGGCACAGGTTTTACCCCGGATGCCCTTCCTGACGCAACCCTCACCATTTATCCGGGCTTGGGACCGGAACCAGAAGTACACAAAATACACCCCTAATGGCTGGTTTGCAAGTGGACTGTCTGAAAACTGTCTTTAATGTCTTTAATGAAACAGACGAGGGCTGCTGTCTGACATTTGCAGGACAATACTTTTGACAGTAAATGTGTTGATGTACTATATTTTGTTCATGAGATCATTCAGTGCATTAAGAGGTCAGTGCATGTGTCCATAGCAGGCTGATGAGTCGCTTGTGTCTTATACATGGTATGAATGGTTGAGGGGGTGAATCATAAAGGAGCTTTACCCTGTCTGCTCCACAGCATGCTGTGACATAAGCACCAGAGTGTGTTTCACACACACATACAGGGCTTAAGCACTATGACTAAACACTCTGTGACAACTGGTGTGAGGGTTCCAGACACCAGCGTCATTTTGAATTGAATTTTTTTTTCAGTCATGTTGCAGATAGATGCGTAAAATGTTTCTTTTTTTTTTTTGCAAAAACTTTTTATTAGGAGAAAGTGAAAGTGAGCCCAATACAACATCACTTTTATATACAGAATACCTTCACAACTTTCCCCATTTTTCCACCACACATCAACCAGGTTTTATAATAGAACATAGTCAGCCCATAGTGAAAAAGCAGAATCCAAAATTGATGGAGGAAACAAATGATTATTATGTAAAGGACTCAGAGAGGAAGCCGAATTAAATTTAAAATGTTGCCTAAATTGATACCAAATTTTTAGTGTGTTAAGAACCACCTGATTATCTGTGTACAGAGAAGGCTTTGTGGGCAAAGAGGAATAAAGTAGAGCAGATAGAGAAGAACCTTTACACGATGAACTTTCTATTTTACACCAAGAGGATCCAGGAGACACTAGCCAGTAACAAATCTTATGAATATGAGCAGACCAATAATAAACTTGAAAATTAGGTAATGCAAGTCCTCCGCTAAGTCTACTTCTCTGCAGCATAATTTTACGGAGCCTAGGTGGTTTCCCTCCCCAAATAAAGGAACAAATAATCTGATCTAATGAATCAAAGAAATGTTTTGGTAAAAAGAGAGGAATTGACTGGAATAAGAACAGAAATTTTGGCAAAATGTTCATTTTAATAACATTAATCCTACCAATTAGTGACAGGGGAAGGTTACCCCATCTTTGAATATCAGACGTAACCCTCGCAATAAGAGGAGTAAAATTAGCAGCTGCAAGACCAGATAATGAACGAGTCACATTGATACCTAGATATTTAAACCCAGAATGACTTAATTTAAAAGGCAAATCCAATTGTTGAAGATGACAGGCTGCAACATTAATAGGAAAACACTCACTTTTTGCCAAATTTAATTTATAACCTGAGAAAGTGCCAAAATTCTCCAGAATACTTAAAACAGCAGGGACAGACAATGTAGGATTAGTTAGATACAGTAACAAATCATCCGCATATAACGATAATTTATGTTCAGTATCATTACGGACGATTCCTTTGAATAAGGAGGAAGATTTCAGTGCGATAGATAGAGGCTCAATTGTGATGGCAAAAAGAAGAGGTGACAGTGGGCAACCTTGGCGAGTTCCACAACCAAGATTAAAATAATCAGAATAAACATCATTAGTGTGGACACTGGCTTTAGGGGAAGAATAAAGAAGGCGGATCCATGAAATAAACTTATCACCAAAGCCAAATTTCCTCAAAACAGCAAACAAGTACTCCCACTCGACCCTGTCAAATGCCTTTTCCGCATCCAAAGAAATTACAATTTCAGGAAGTACATCTGATTGCCTTGAGTAAATTATATTAAAAAGTGTACGAATATTAAAAAACAATTGACGCCCCTTTATGAAACCATTTTGATCCTCAGATATAATACAAGGGAGCACATTCTCCAAACGGGATGCAAGTATTTTAGCCAACACCTTTACATCAGCATTAAGCAGAGATAGTGGTCTATATGAAGAGCCAAAGCACCAGCGAATGTCTTAAAAAACTCAATTGGAAAGCCGTCGGGGCCAGGGGCTTTGTTAGATTGCATCATTTTAATTGCATTCAGTACTTCCTCAAGAGAAAGTGGAGAATCCAATTGCTTAGCGATATCAGCATCAACCACTGGGATTGAAAGACCATCAAGAAAGTTGTCCATTCTAGTGCTATCTATAGGAAATTCTGATTTATATAATGAGGAGTAATAAGATTTAAAGGTAGCATTAATCCCCGAGGGGTCTGTAGTAATGACATTATGAGCGTTTCTGATACTGGGTATCAAACGTGAAGCGGCCTGGCGCTTCAGCTGATGCGCCAGTAAACGACTTGCCTTGTCACCATGTTCATAATATGTGCTACGACTGCACAATAATAAACGTTCTGCCTCTTTAGTGGTAATACGGTCAAACTCCGCCTGAGAGTCAATACGCTGTTTAAGTAATTCTGGAGAAGGATTCAACGCATACAAGTGATCAAGATTCCTGATAACAGATGTAAGTTTGTTAATTCTAGCATTATTGTTTTTGTTAGTAAAAGCAGAGTAAGAAATGATTTGACCTCTTAGGTAGCATTTAAGTGTCTCCCAAAGCAGTGAGTATGAAACAGATTCAGTTTGATTAAAAGCCAAGAAGTCATTAACAGTATTTGAAATAAAATTGCAAAATTCCCTTTCTGCTAACAGAAGAGAGTTAAATCTCCAAAGTGATGGGTTACGTTTGGCAGTAGAAATTTGAATATCCAATAATAATGGTGAATGATCTGAAATTACAATACCTAAATAGTCAATAGAGTTCACACAAGAATTAAGAGCACTGTCAATTAAAAAATAGTCAATTCTAGAAAATGAATGGTGCACCGGAGAAAAAAAGAGAACTTTTTAGTAGAGGGGTTACGAGATCTCCATGGATCCACAAGTCCATTTTGTTCCATAAAATCTATGAATGATCTAGACATAGCAGATTGAGTTAGATTAAGAGGATTAGAACGATCTAAGGTAGGATTGAAAACACAATTTAGATCCCCTCCGAGAATTAACAGATGTGTACTTAAACAGGGGATATTACTTAATAACTTATTAACAAATTCAACATCATCAAAATTTGGAGCATAGACATTTACCAACAAAACCTTCGTCTGCATGACAGTACCAGCAACTATGAGGTATCGGCCATCTCTATCTGCAATAATATTGGTGGCAGAAAACTGACATTTTTTACTAATTAATATGGCAACGCCCCTAGACTTCGAATTAAAATTTGAATGGAAGACCTGACTTACCCAAGGACAATATAACCTGTGTTGATCTTTAGTGCGAAGGTGAGTCTCCTGTAAAAAAACTACATCAGAAGTTTGTCTTTTTAAATGTGCAAAGACCCTGGATCGTTTAGCAGGATTACCCATACCTCTAACATTCCAACTAATAAATCTGAGATGTGTGCCTGACCCAGCTACGCTGGGACCACTATTACCATCAACCATTTAAATAAATAAGACAACAAAAACTCAAATGGTCGCGGTGAGCAGAGACGGGACACCCTCCCCCCAAAATACCCCCAAACACAAACACACCCAAAGTCTCCATAAACCCAAAAAAGAGAAAAAAATATATAGAACAAAAACAAAAAAAAAAAACAAAGGAGACAGCAGTGTTTCCCACAGTAACGAAACGCTGCTCACACTAGTGTGAAGCAACACGGGGACTACGCAGAAAAAGAAGTGAAAAAGAGAGATAAAAGAAGAGAGAGAGAGAAAGGGATTTAACCACAATACAACATTATGCACTAAAAACGAGTCAATAATGTATTACATTAAAATAAAACCCCTATTTTCAAACCAAGAGATGAACACTTTAACAAGAGAAAATATGTTATACAAAAAGAAACAACAGTGCAAAAATCAAATCAATAAAAGAAACTAATACCTGTATAACCACAGTAACACAGTTAACATCAGTGTATCAAAAGGACAGTATAACTTTAACCTCAGAAAAGGTTGGAGTTCACCTAGTGGTCAAAGTTTCAATATACTTGTTGGCTTCTTCCGCTGAAACAAAATCCTTTTCAGTACCGTTATGTGAGATTCGGAGCCGCGCTGGATAAATTAGACCAAACCGAACACCGTCAATGTCCCGAAGTTTATGTCTGACATCATTAAAAGCAGCCCGAGCCCGAGCCACCTTAGCAGTGTAGTCAGGAAAGACCGAGATAGTTAAATCTCCAGCTTTAATTTGTCGGAGCTCTCTGGCGCGGCGCAAAATGTCCACACAATCACTGTGATAGTGAAACCTACACACGATGGCTCGTGGACGATCACCTGGCTTGGGTTTGGGTTGGAGGGTTCGATGAGATCGGTCCAATAGCGGCTCCTTTTCCAAACCGAACGCATCTTTTAGCATGACGGCTACAGCAGAAGTGGTACAGGTGTCAGGGCCCTCTGGCACCCCCACTATCCGGACGTTATTGCGGCGTGATCTGGACTCCAAATCCTCACATTTATCCTCTAGTTAATTTACCTGTGCGGTGAGGGACTTTATAGACGCCTTCATCTCTGAGATGTCATCGGAGCACACGGTGAGCGCGCGCTCCATATCTCCGACTGTGTTTTTAATGTCGGACACAGTGGCGTCGATAGCAGCTTTATCAGTAGTTAACTGTGTCTTTACCGTGTTCAGGTCCGACTTTATAGAGGACAGGACATCTCCGAGTGTTTCCTGGAGCTCCTTTTTAAAAATCTCCGCGATGTCTTTCCTCAGTGAAGCCAGCAGCTCTAATCTGAGAGTAGCGATGTCAGGGCTGGTGTGTGCTGAGGAGACTACAGCAGATACCGCTGGCTCGCTTGAGGTCGCGGTCGGAGATTGTGCAGTAGGCCGCAATCGAGTCTGAACAGTACTGCGAGTTTTAATATCTTTTGCAGCCATGTCAGACACTGAAAGTTAGGCTTTCCAACAAAAGAAACACAATAAACTTACGAGGGTAAAATAAAGCAGAAAAACGAAGTCGAATGTGCAGTTAAATCATAATTATCTACGAAATCGGCAGGAGCGACCAAAACTGCGTCTTACTCCATAGATGCTCGATAGCGCCCCCCGCGTAAAATGTTTCTAATATGTTAGTCCTGCACAGCTTCACTGGTTTCAAATGATTAATAATAAACCGAGCTAGAGATTTTAGTCTAAAATTACTCAAGCGATAATAAAATATTCAGAGTGAAATTATACTAAAAGAAGTATCCCGAATGAATTAATAATAAAAAAAACATCCAAAATAAATCTATAAATAAATAATGTCTAGAAATAGTCTCATTCTAACACAAGTTTGGGAATAAATGGTCTAAACACTGGAGTTCATGTAGCCCATAACTGCTAATTTACCAACTTTTGACCCTGAAGGTTGGTGCACAGACTGCTGGTCACCATAGTGACACAGACAACAGTCTCACATAGCTAGTAGCTAACAAAAAGATAAAGAGAAAGATTTAAGATGGACATTGATAATCTGTTATGTATGTCAGTGTATCAGGGGATGTAGGGAGTGTGTAGGTTCACCCTACCCCAAAAACAAAAGGTCGAAATTTCTGAAAACCCATTAAAATGAAATCATGCTGTGCCTTTCCGAAGTGCAGTCACTGCCACATCATCTAATGGTCTGATATATCCCATTATAACTTGATTACATTTCATTAATTAAGATAATATTGTCCAAGGACCTATGCTGTTATGAACTGTTGAATTCAGTTATGTAAACACTGGCAGCATGGGTCATTCTGAAAGGCAAAAAAGAAGCCTGAACACTCATTACCAGTCTTCCTAAAATTGAAGCAGAGCAAGTGGGTCTGTATCAGTTCTATTTTTCTTCATGGCTCCATCATTTACAATACAAGAATAACATTTTAACACCCAAAATGGGCCAATGACATGCAGATCTGGCTAGCACTAATCTAACCTCAGAGCTAAGGTTGTATATACTGCAACTATGTCCTTGCATGGCTCTAGATGCAATCCTGTTCTCAATTCATTTTAAAGAACAGAACCAAGTATATTGCTGATCTACAGGTGAGATATCCTGTATTTGCCATTAAAAGTCCACTTTTTGAGGAAAAAGACACACCCCTTCTAGCAGCTGGCTACACCCCTGATTTTTTTACATTAGGCTCTAACTGTAACTGTGTGAATATCAAATTCTGCAAATTCTGCAGTCTTATCCCCATCTGTGATCGCTGTAAACAAACACCCGCTACACTGTTTCATACGTTTTGGCTATGCCCCTCTATTTCTTTATATTAGACCTCCATCTCCAGGGCTTTTACTGATTTCACCAGTGTCCATATGGAACCCACTACACTTACTGGTTTGTTTGGTGTCACTACAGAATACCCATCTTAGAGAAAATCAAGATCACAATGCAAGGGCCAAGCGATAAGTTTTATTTCCACTGGAAACCATTTCTGTCTTCTGTGGATGGCCTTTCCTTTATTCCTATTTCATAGTACTGTATGTTTATTGATGACATTTTTTAAAAATAATGTTTTAATCAACATGCAGCCCCTTCCCATTTTATACATTTAATACACCTTGCTTTAAATTCTGCAGTTTTGATCATAAATCTAGATTATAAAAAATCTATATTGATATATGTTTTCAGAGTTCTGGTATACAACATATGTAACATATGGTGATATATTTTCAATTGTATTATAATTAAATTACTTATTTGACTTTGTAATGGAGGGTGAAGCAAATTCTCACACACATACAAATGTGCAAACATGCACTGGTGGGGATAAATTTAACTAACTGCAGTAAGCTGATATGCTGCACACACACACACACACACACACACACACACACACACACACACACACACACACACACACACACACACACACACACACACACACACACACACACACACACAGAAGACCTTAATTGAATTTGTTTGCAAAATAAGGCTGTGTCTGTGTGGGCTTCTCAAATCCAACCAAATCTACTCTTTTCATGTAAACACTTTACTGTGTATGTTTAACTAAACTTCATTACAGGCTCACTGCCCTACAATTATATTTATACTTTCTATCTCTCTGATTATTCTTGCCTGTTTATGTCTCCGACTCTGATATTTCATGCTTGCACACACACCAGTAAACTAAAGTGCTACATATGGAATGTGAAGCTAAAAGGCCTAATGTTTAAGGCTCAATGTTTTGCTTTTTTTCACTATAATCACAATATATAATCACACAGAACAGAAACCCAGGTGATGCTGCACTAAACAGGGGTATCTAAACACCCCTTCTAATTAGAGAGCTTCAGAAGAAAAGCTGCATGAGCAGGTGTCTGCATTCCATTAAGAGGTCATGAAAAGGGAGCAAACACACAAGCAATATTCACAAATTCATCATGAAAACCGCATCATTAGGAGTATTTCTTGGCTACTGGGAGTCTTTTTTCTTCTAAACTTAACCCTCATCTAAATATAACTGTAATGACCAAGATAAACCATAATTACAAATTACAGCAGACAATAATTCTGACCCTACATTTGATCCTAATCCTAAATCAAACCTAATCTTTAGGCAAAAAGTTTGAAATGCTTTGTATTTCAACTTAAAAGTGCTACACCTTTTAGAACACAAGCTGATCTTGCACCTAACAGCCAGGAGCACGAAATACCAGCTTCTATAGTGGTAACAGTAAAAGAGTCTCTCTTTTAAAAGCACTTAAGCAAATAAACTTATTTAACTAAAGCTGTATTTCACAGTATTTCATTAAACAATGGACAAATGAGCCCCACCACATTCACTCTATCATTAATATGCTTTATTATTGAGCAGTTCATTAAAAAATTTCACTCTCAAGAAAAAAAATCAGCTGATGAACATTGCATGTAGATGTAAATTAATATTTAATTAATTCTCCCACTCAGCAAGTGCGTGAGAACGTGTGTGTGGTTTGGAATTATAGCAACGCTTGGCATTTGAAGAGTGTAAAAGGACTGGTGATCTCCACACCTGTTTACGTTTAACAGAGTGTGTGTGTGTGTGTGTGTGTGTGTGTGTGTGTGTGTGTGTGTGTGTTCTTTGGCAATAGACAAGGACGTCTTTGCAACTTTACCCAGCAACTATTCTGTTCAGGCCCTTACAGGTTGTGCAGACATAAACACAGAGTCCTCATTAGGAAAAAATCACTGACTGTGTCAAGCTGACCAGCACAATGACCTCTCTACACCTGCTACCCTGTCACATCAGTGTCACAATACCAGCTATATAAATTACCCCTCATTACAAGACAAAACATGACCACCACCTCCATACACACATTTGTTTTTATACAACCCCAAATCCAATGAAGTTGGGACGTTGTGTAAAACATAAATAAAAACAGAATACGATGATTTGCAAATCCTTTTCAACCTATATTCAATTGAATACACTACAAAGACAATATATTTAATGTTCAAACGGATAAACTTTATTGTTTTTTGCAAATATTCACTCATTTTGAAATTGATGCCTGCAACACGTTCCAAAGAAGTTGGGACAGGGGCATGTTTACCACTGTGTTACATCACCTTTCCTTTTAACAACACTCAATAAGCGTTTGGGAACTGAGGACACTAACTGTTGAAACTTTGTCGGTGGAATT
Source organism: Pygocentrus nattereri (assembly GCF_015220715.1). Classification (NCBI taxonomy): domain Eukaryota; kingdom Metazoa; phylum Chordata; class Actinopteri; order Characiformes; family Serrasalmidae; genus Pygocentrus; species Pygocentrus nattereri. The sequence goes on from NC_051226.1 coordinate 13,783,457, forward strand.
CTTTCCCATTCTTGCTTGATGTACAATTTCAGTTGCTCAACATTCCGGGGATTCCGTTGTCGTATTTTGCGCTTCATATTGTGGCAAACATATTCAATGGGAGACAGGTCTGGACTGCAGGCAGGTCAATCTAGTACCCGCCCTCTTTTACTACGAAGCCATGCTGTTGTAACACATACAGAATGTGGCTTGGCATTGTCTTGCTGAAATAAGCAGGGACGTTGCTTGGATGGCAGAATATGTTGCTCCAAAACCTGTATGTACCTTTCAGCATTAATGGTGCCTTCACAGATGTGCAAGTTACCCATGCCATGGGCACTAACACACCCCATACCATCAGAGATGCTGGCTTTTGAACTTTGTGCTGATAACAATCCGGACAGTCCTTTTCCTCTTTGGCCCGGAGGACAAGACGTCCATGATTTCCAAAAACAATTTGAAATGTGGACTCGTCAGACCACAGGACACTTTTCCATTTTGCGTCAGTCCATCTCAGATGAACTTGGGCCCAGAGAAGCTGGCGGTGTTTCTGGGTGTTGTTGATATATGGCTTTCGCTTTGCATGGCAGAGTTTTAACTTGCACTTGTAGATGGAGCGACGAACTGTGTTCACTGACAGTGGTTTTCTGAAGTGTTCCTGAGCCCATGTGGTTAATATCCGTTACAGAATGATGTCGCTTCTTAATGCAGTGCCGCCTGAAGGATCGAAGGTCACGGGCATTCAATGTTGGTTTTCTGCCTTGCCGCTTACTTGCAGAGATTTCTCCAGATTCACTGAATCTTTTGATGATATTATGGACTGTAGATGATGAAATCCCTGAATTCCTTGCAATTGCATGTTGAGAAACATTGTTCTAAACAATGTTGTCCACAAAGTGGTGAACCTCGCCCCATCCTTGCTTGTGAACGACTGAGCCTTTCAGGGATGCTCCCTTTATACCCAATCATGACACTCAAATGTTTCCAATTAACCTGTTCACCTGTGGAATGTTTTTTGAGCATGCCTCAACTTTCCCAGTCTTTTGTTGCCCCTGTCCCAACTTCTTTGAAAAGTGTTGCAGGCATCAAATTCAAAATAAGTGAATATTTCCAAAAAACAATAAAGTTTATCCGTTTGAACATTAAATATCTTGTTTTTGTAGTGTATTCAATTGAATATATGTTGAAAAGGATTTGCAAATCATCGTATTCTGTTTTTATTTATGTTTTACACAATGTCCCAACTTCATTGGAATTAGGGTTGTACTTTTATTAGACGTATGCTGTACATACCTCTCATGTATATGATACTGGTAGACTAGCACAGCCTGCATGTAGCTCATGTGAAGCTACTCTGACATCAGCAACCATCCAGCAATTTACATTATCAAAATGATATCAGACGAGATCAAAACTTTAGAATTTAATATATTCATAATGCTGCTCTCAGAACAAAACCCTGTATCTCCATTTTTTGTGTTTTTCAGATTTTGAGATCATTTGAAAATGCCTGTTGGCCTTTAGATTATGTGCCAATGTTATAATGAATGGACCAAAAGAAACAGCTCAAAATGAATTGGAATGTCTGGTTCCATTAACTTACAATCGAATTAGAGTATTTATTCCTTCTCCTGTAAAGTTATTATTTTGGAGATACAAGGTTTTGTTCTGAGAGCATTCAGTTTGTTCAGAGTCATTCAGTTGTTCAGTTTTGGCCTTTTTACCATTTCAGTAAATGTATAAGAATATTTACTGAAATGTGTTTCATTTAGGACTATAAAACACTACAGTCATAATCGTGACACATTAAACTAAATGGGGGAAAATGAAAGTACTTTAGATACATTTGGTGCTTTTTCTCAGGGTCACATGGTTCTGTGTGAGGTGCAGCACAACAATCATGTGTGTTTAAAAAGTCAAAGCTATCGTGAGGTGTGTGTTTGGGCATGTTTGCAGGTGGAGGGACATAAGAACACACAGTTGTGTGTGGAATGGAGGTGGGAGATTTATTTACAGCACAATTGACCTAAACATATGTGAATGTAAGTGTGTATGTGTGTGTGAATGTGAATGTGTGTGTAAATGTGTGCGTGTGTGTATGTGTGCAACTGTCTATTGCAGATACATGTGTGTACGTGCTGTATGCACTGTATGCATGCACTGTGTATATGGGTCAGTAATGTGGGTATGCATGGCAGTCAGTAATATATAATTACCATGAGTTTTAAAGGGAGCCTGTGTTGCCCTGCTAGATGAGAGAGAGAGAGAGACAGAGACAGAGAGAGAGAGACACAGAGAAAGAGACAGAAACACAGAGGCAGAGGGAAAGTTTTTGTGATGATAGTCCAGGCCTGCTGAAATATATTTGTCAACCCCCCCCACCCCCCCTCACAAACACACACTGGGTAGTCAGGTGGGCTCCACAGATATGCAAGGACATCCTACACAACTAGTCACACTACAAGGGAAAGATTGTTATTATTATTATTTTTATTTCTGTTGTTGTCATCAGAGTGTCTTGTTATTAATTCTATCTCTTGTTATTACTGTCATCTAGTGTAATCAGCTTTAAACAGTTAAATAGTAAACATTTCCCTTTCTCTGCATGGGTAATATTATACTGCAGCCATGCCAGTAAAACTGTTCCGGAGATGCATTAAAATGGCTCTAAATGTCAGACATCACTCCACTCTCAGAACATGGTGTCTAAACACTTCAGTCAGCCCTGTGAATTATAATAGCCTCTTTACTAGAGCTGATATAACTGATAGAGGCTGTTAGTCTATTGCCATGACATAAGCACAGCATGCACCATGCACCTCAGCTATTCATTGCTGTTTATAACAAGCCCTCGTTGACTTCATTTCCCCTCAGCACAGTGAACAACGTGAACAACAGAGAGAAACACTTTAATGACGTATGTTACAGTGAGTGTGAGGTTTAGAGTTGTTGTTAGGTGTAGGTGTATGTTTATGGTTGAGGTTAAGGTTAGAATAATCTATTATCAGAGTCTAGTACATTTCATAACTTACTTTCATAACTTACACAACTTAAAGAACTTCAAACTTTAACAGGAAAGAGGGCTACAGGCATAATAATCAAGCATAGACTGTTACAACACTTAGCTGGAGGTTAAGGTTTTAGTTTAGAGTGAGTGTTAGGTTTAGGATTTAGTTTTGCTGGATGTAGGTTTTAAGGTCAGGACTAGGTTGAGTGTAAATTTTAGGTTTTAGGGTTAGAGTGAGTATTAGTTTTAGTTTTTTTTGGCTAGACTTAGTTTTAGGTTTTGGGGTTAGAGTGAGTGGTAGTTTTAGGGTTAGACAGAGTGCTGGTTTTTGGTTTTAGGGTTAAAGTGAGTGTTAGTTTTAGGTTTTAGGGCTAGATTGAGTGTTTAGGTTTTAGGATTAGAGTGAGTGTTAACTTATAAACTTATAAAACTTATAAAACTAAACTTAGTTTTATTTTTAGGTTTTAGTTTTATGGACATTGTTAGATCTTAGGTTTTAATGTTGGGGGTAGATTATTTGTTTTAGGTTTCAGGACTAGAGTGAATGTTAGTTTTAGATTTTAGGGTTATAGTTAGAGTGAGTGTTACATATAGGGTGAGCGTTAGATTTAGGGTTTAGGATTAGGTTTAGATTTCAGCTTGAGGCTAAGGTAGCATTAGGCTTATATATGAGGCTTAGGATGAATTTTAAGTTAGGGTTTAGAGTTAGAGTGATGTTTAAGTTTAGATTTAGGCCTTTGGTTGTGGCTAAAGTTAGAGGTCAGCAAAGTTATGGTCAAATATTTCATTAAACATAGGTAAAAGACAAGATGAGCATTTATTATCCACAGTGGGCCATCAGATTAAAATGTTTCCACGAAAACAAGCTCCCATGATCTTCCTCATAGATGTTTGTCAATCGTGATGAGCGAAAGGCAAATATAGCTGAGGGGTGTAAAGTGCCCAGGCACAGCACATGTCCCCGCTATCAGGTAACTGATTTTGTAGTTAGGGGGACAGGGATTAAAAATAGCTCCCTGACCGTGAGGTCCCCCAGCTTTAGGTTAACATGTTCCTCCATTGCACCTCAACAGTTTAATCACCTACTCGCATGTAAGGAAGGTACGTAAGCTGCTTTTGTGCTTGTTCGCTTGAGGAGCTGCAGAGCTAAAACAGACTGCCTGTTGTTTGGCAGGAAGGCCTAGCAAGCATCTGACTCAGCGGTTTGGATGAAGCGTCTCTAGAGATGTGTTTGTTCTGGCAGGAGTGACCATTTTTTCAAGCTCATAAGATTTTATGCCTTTGACATGTAACTGGATGTCATTAAAGGCAAAAGGCTATTGTTACTGAAAATAGGGTGTATTGAAGGGTCACTTAAGGCCTGAAAGTCATTTTCTTTACCACAGAGTGGGCTTTTAACTCAAACAGGGCAATTTATATAGAGTATGTGATCATGTCTTTTCTGTACAGTGTGTGTTGATGTGAAATGTTGAATATGATAAGTGTTAAAAGGCATATTTGTGTGAAAATGTATTTAAGCCCATTGGCTTTATTCATTATGAGAGCTAATTTTTTAAAGTTTGCTTTACATTTGGCATAAAAGGGACCTGATTATTAGGATGAGAAACTGTTGTTTTTTTTTATTATTATTTTGTGTGGGGGTCCTTTGGGTATACGTTGCCTTGAGGCAACATTATGGAACGAGTCCATATGCTGTGCAGAATATGTTAATCTAAATATTTGGAACAAAACAGAGTAAATACACAATTTGTTGATCTTTAGATGCTAAAAAAATCTGTACACAACAAACAGATTACAAACACTCTAAAATAAACAAAATAAATAAATAAGTTATTTACTTATACACATACAATATTTAAGATTTTCTAGAAAACTTCAAAATAATAAAAAAACAAACAATAATCACAGTGTTTACTCAGCTGGCTGCTTAAATGACATTCCACCTGCTACTGGTAATATCCATTCCACTGTTGCACAATGTTGCTTGTGGTTAACAATCATATTTAAGCAATTTCTCATAATACACAATTTATTTAAATAATACTGAATGTCACAAAAATTCACCCTCCAGCAAATCCCATTTTTGATGAATGAAAAATGCTTTTCTGAAGGAAGTGGACCTGTATAGACACATGCGTCATCTACACATTGTGTCATGCCAGAAAAAAAGCTTAATAATGGCCACCAAATGATGGAATGAAAGTGTTTTACTGGTTTATTTAAACTCTCTCCTTCATTATTAAACCTTTCAATGGTAATAATAATAATATATTATCTCACTGTAAAGTGATGAAAATGGCCCATCAAACAATAGAGTCATATTAAGAATTTTTTACTGAGTCACTCTAAAGATGAGTCATAAGAATTAGTCCTTCATATTATGTGGAAATATGTGTGTAAATTTTATGTCTATTTGATAATTTAAGTTTAGCTTAAACCAAATTAAATCATGCCAGTAAAGAATACATGAAAAAAAGAAAAAAGAAAGATTGCATATTCAGTTATTTTAATGTAGATGTGATCATATAGCATATTGTAATTTACATACATATAGTCACACTTATTATATTAAGCACACATATAAACACACATATACACCATATACATTTGGGTTATACATGTGGAACTTTTTTATCTATCTGTTTGAATCCTAGTGCTGTATGTTTACTCTGGCACTGACTCCATGGAAGCTGCCTTCCTTTTTGCTGTTGTTTATGTATCAATAATTAGATAGGAGAAAGCACAGCCTCCTAAAAATACAAATAAAAAGAGCAATGTTATGATACATCCAGCTGATATTACATCCATGGTTCTGTGTTGTAATGATGATCTACTTCATGTCTCTGATGTTATAGCTGTGAAGTATCAATTTATAACTCTCATTGTGGTCAGTGTAAAATTGTTGTGAGGGAAATCTGACCCCAGGTCATTTGGATTAGGAATGAAGGATGAGATGAGATGGAGAGGGGTCAGTTGGAAAGGCTTGTGATAGCTTTCCTGAGGAGAAACAGACAGATCTATCAGCATCATGACAGCTAGAGGGAGATAGTGGGATTGAGTCCATTTGTGTGTGTGTGTGTGTGTGTGTGAGAGAGTGTGTGAGAGAGAGAGAGAGAGAGAGAGAGAGAGAGAGAGAGAGAGAGAGTCTGCAGGTCATATCCATAGAAATTATGTATGTATTGCATTATAAGGTTCAATTTTGGCCATACATATAAAATTCCTCCCACTACTTTCACATCTAGATAGATAGATAGATAGATAGATAGATAGATAGATAGATAGATAGATAGATAGATAGATAGATAGATAGATAGATAGATAGATAGATAGATAGATAGATACTTTATTGATCCCGAAGGAAATCTAGTGAATGTATGTGTTCATTTATGCCCAAATGGCACATCATATTATTGCTGGTGTTTTGATTCTGAAATATCTTGTTGTATATTGTTTACAAATGAATTCAACATATTGGGGTTTTGTATTGTTATAACTGCCGCTGTGTGTTTGCTAATTTGGTTATAAATTCTCAGTTAAAGTCAGAAATGAAACAGAAATCATCTTTTTCTTTCCATACCATGACATATTTCTGACTCAAACACGGTATCAGGGAGGGTCCCTGAACTAGCTGAGCTCGATCATAGGTGGGGGTGGTAGAAAAAGTTGTAACACTTCATTCAAAGCTTTTGTAAAAATGAGAATTTTTTTTTTGTGATATGACCTAGTAAATCATATTTAAACTGAACCAGGTATGTTCCTAACCAGGTAACAAGGTAAATAAGGTCCATTTTGATTAGAGGTGCAATGTGGTCAAAATTTTACAAAATACCACCACTTCTCTGTGGCGGTGCTGTATTTACGCTGCATTCTTGTTACAGGTCAAACCGAAGTCTGTGCAAAGTGTAAAAATGCATGGTACCTCAGAGACAAGCCTAGAGGAGGAATACATCTTCACAAATGGAAAATGGACAATAATACTAAAGCCTGTCAGAGTAGCTGGGTAAAGACTAGTCTGCTGTATGGTGTTGCTGTAGCAGTGCTAATAAAGTTAAACTGCTACTAGAAAACAAACTGACACTATATGTCTCTGTTGCTGTGCAGTGGTCAGTAGTCTTTCCTAGGCCTTAAAGTGATTACTAACCATTCATAAACAGATGAACTGACTCAACTGACAAAAACATTGGTGTGCATCATGTCCAATGTGTTTGCTTATGCTAACATTTCCTGAAAACGGGTAGTACTTGTGTACTTAGGCAGTACCAACTGTATTACCAAATCCAGCTATAACTAATGGCTTCAATTCTAACCTTGAGGTTTGTATTGTAAAGCCAAAATAAGACAAAGCCAGGTCCTCACTTACCAATTACAGTGCACTGTAAAAACACTAAGACTGTCATTACTGAATGTTTTAGTAATTTAATCTATCCATTATCTGCCCATTAATTTGAGGAATAAACAAAGTTAAAACTTAAAACGTTTTAAACAATGCATGATGCTCATTACAAAATATTTAGCTGTGAAAAAGATAAACAAGGGAAAGATGTCAAGTGGACTCTTGAGTGGGGCAACCATCAAGTTGGCTATATCATCAATGCTAAACCATAATATGAAGGCTTAAAGTGGGCTGCTTGTAGTGGAACTCCAATCTGTTGTGAAACCAGAGCCACCTGTGTTATGGCTATATGCTGGTGGCCCACACCTTGGGGTCCTATCACTGGGGCCCATATGTGGCCCTGATTTCTTGACTGACTGGGGCCCCACTACAGGCAGCCTGCAGTGGGCCCAACTTTTAGCCCACAGTGACCCCACACTGGACCCACATGGGTGTGTTCGCAGGATCCCAGCGTGGTAGTATTTTGTGATAGAAGACCTAGCAAGTGGGTGGAGCTGGGAATGAGTAAATTGGAGAAAAAATTGGGTAACACAATAAAATGTTTTTTTACTGTATTATAGAAGTAGACACATTTAAAACATGTATAAGCATCAAACTGCTAACTAATTAAAGAGATAATTTTTGATCAATGATTTAAATTATTGCGTAAACTACATGTTAATAAAAACAGAATAGAAATATCTTAAAACTCTTCTCTGCTAGTTTTACATTTCAGTTTTACATGTATCTAATTAGCCTGCCTTCCATCACCTCCCACTCTTTTTCTTTCCAGCGACGGCTGCCCTGCAAGCAGTAGAGAGGAGATGACAGCAGATCAGGTCAACAAGGGCATGCCAGATGACCTATTATCCTCAGACACGTGTACCATCCAGCCTCCCCTAGTTGCAGAAACATCTGTGCATGAGGAGACCAGCCATGCCCTGGACCAACAAACTCAAACTCTCCACAATATTTCAGCCACAATGCTGATTCCAAACTTGGACAATATTGCAGAGATTCAGACCACTGACATACAAGAGGAGACGGAAAGAGGAAATGTCTTAGATTTAGTCTTAGTTCAACCCCCTGTTCAGACTTTTTCTATGATGACAAATAGATTGAATATAGCAGAAGGAGATGAGGTAAACGTTGGGAATCTTGACCTAGCTGATGTGGCACAGGTTGGGAAAGATTGTGCCAGTAATTCAAGATTTTTTACCCAAGCAAGTCAGGAAGGTTCAAAGGATGAAGTTATCACAGTGACATCGCAGCCTCCAACTAACCTGTACAGTGATCCTTGTGATGTATCAGAAAGCATAACTGGTCCCAAAGGAATTATGGAAACTGCAATACCTGAGAACGCTGTGTCTCAAGATGATGTGATATGTGATTGTGGGTCTACTGGTATATCAGAGAGTCAAAGTTTGTCAAAAACAATATTGACTGGTTTGCCAATGATACCTGAGCATCATGATGCTGCTGCTGAGACTATGACACAGAACTCTGAACAGAATTGCCTTGATCTGAATTATCAAGAGAATAAAGTTCTTGAAAACAGCCAATCTGGTGAAAATGCAATCTCAAACAAAAAAGAGTACATGCTAACTGTAGACCAGTCATCATCAGGACATCTAAACAGAGAGTATAGCACAGTAGGCGACATGCCAGACTCTTACTTTGAGACTGAGGATGTTCAGGATGTAATGACAGGGGTTGACAGTGTAGACCAGGGGGAGACTGTGTGTAACACTGATACAGAGAGTACTGATGTCATACACGCTGACAAAGAAGTAAGTGGAATAGTTGGGGAGACTGTATGTAATGCCAACCATGAAATAAGTGGTATTACACAGGAGACTGCCTGTCATACTGAATCTGAAATAAATGACTCTACAAAGGGGTCTACTTTTAACTCTGACCCTGAAGTAGGTGAGGAAATGTTTTCTTGCATCACTTCTATCACACATGAGTCTCACGCAGCATCAATAACAAGTAAAACTGCAGGGGAACATATTCCTAACACTGATTCTGAAACAGATGACATTTTAGGAGAGATTATTAGTCAGACTAACTATAAAGCGAGTGGTACAACAGATGAGACTCTCCATAACTCTAACATCATAGAGGAGGCCCATACTGAAACTGTATGCAATATTGGCTCTGAAAAAAGTTATATTTTTGGAGAGACTGTAAGTGACATTGCAACTAAGACTGATCATAACTGTGATTATGGAATGAAAGACATTTTAGCAGAGACAAACGATACAAACCCTGTGCCTGAGGTTCCAGTGATACAGGAGCCTCTGTACAAACTTGTAGTGGAACTGAACAAACCCGACACTGTATGTGCCTCTCCAGTCCTAAGACCGCCAGTTACCCAACCTAGTTCAATTGAACTCAATGACAATAATCTGGATGGACAACGCAGAGCGTTGATCTTTGATCAAGCCATTGCTAATCCAAATGCCATGCAAGGAGACAGCTTGGCTGACTCAGCTGCTAATTTGTTGGAGAATGTCTTGACTCAAACAACACAGAATCTTGTTACAGAGTCCAGTCTGGACATGGTGGTGTCAGAATCTTGTCTGCTAGGAGATCCTGTGCTAGACAGAAGTCCAGCACTGTTGCTCCACCAGCTGGAACCAAAGGCTTTTAGCAGGAATGACCAAGTGGTGGATAACACGGCTGAAAATAACTCTGACACACATCTCCTGTTTCCCGGCTTCCTGAACACATCGATAGAAATCCCTCAGATTAGCGAGGAAGCTGGGACAGACCTTCGACTTTTGGATATTTGTTCCACACCTGCCGCTGTTCAGGAATCAAGCTGCAGAGGAATGGAGGATGATCTTTCTAACGAGTTATGGATGGATGCTTGCCAGTTTCTTACAATTGAAGAGGACAAGGAGTCTATCTATGATGAGTGGGGGCATTCTCCAATCCCTAGTCCCTGCAGAGTGTCTCCAAACATCACAAAGTCCTTGGCTTCCTCTCAGGGTAGGGGAGCTGTGATTGGTCAACTTGGTGATTGGGAACTCCCACCTGTTGAGAGGTGGTCATCTTCAGACAGCTGGGCTAGTGCTTTCTCAGACTGGTTCCAGACTGTAAGTGTCTTTGCGGAAGATCGTCCACTCGCTGCCACTGCGACAAGTAGTAGCAACCCTCTTGACTCCCAGCCCCAACCTTGCATGGCTGTCCAGGACACCACAGAGCAGCAGAAGGATAGCCCAGAAAGCTGCTCCACCACTGGGCAAATGTGTCTACCTACAAGCTCCACAGAAGCAGAAGTAGATGCCCAGCGCCGAAGAGTGCCAAGGGATGAGGAAACACTCCTACAGCTGGCAGAAAAAGACATGCATCTCCATGTCAGGACTCAGGATTTACCAGGAGAGTCTGTGGACACTCAGGTAGAGAGGAAAATGGAGGTAGAGACTGTGAACCCATCTGGAGACTGTATGCAAAATCTGGGATCACATGTGCAAGATGTTACAATGGCACCTGTGATGCCTATGAAAGATTTTACAGCTGGAAAGCTCACAAACCAGCGTATCTCTGGAACTAAGGTAAGCGAAGATTCTTTAGCTGTGTTCACTCTATTGTCCTCATACAATAACAGTAAGTTAACATTTGCAGCAAGGCAATAGTTTGGTAACTGATATTAATAACAATGCCGTTTTCATTCTTGCAAAACATGAACAGATGTCTAACTCATATTGTGTCTGTAAATAGATTTGTTAAGCCAAATATGAACATTGTCCAAGGTTTCAAATCTTCATTAATTTCTAATGCATTTCTAATGAATAGAGGTACAATCAGGCCAAAAGTGTGGAAGCAAGCAATGATTTTTTTGAAGTTTCAAAAATATTTTGTAATTAAGTTGATAATTGCCTGGAGTAAAACAAATATTCAGATATTCAGTGACACATTTTTATATTAAAAACATAATTCTGTCCTTAAAAATTTCAAGCTATTGTATTTGCAAAATAATGTTGCTTTTGAATTTTTGACCTGTGTACATGATTGCTGTGACCAAAACGAATCTCTAATTTCTCAACAGGGTTGAACTGTTTTGTTTAAATTCTATAAAAATGCAAGAATTAATACATAAATGTAATTTAGACACTTTTTCATTATCAACCCGTGGCAATATTCACTCATTGCATAAACAAACCAGCAGTGCATGCTTGAGCAAGTTTTCTTTTTATCGGTAGCTGTAGACATGAAATATGCAGCCACATATGTAGTTCTTGGTCCATGATTTCAGTAATCTATGGTAATTTTTCTGTATGACAAGCAGCAGGCAGAAAGCATGTTAGGGTCCTTGTTTTATCTCTGTTATTTTTAACACTGTTAAAAATAAAGGTTCTGTGCAGGTGCAGCTTTCAATCAGCAAGGTATAAGCAATGTACATGTTCCCTCGAAGGTATAACAGTGGTGTTAAGGTTCAATTGTGTACGTTAAATAAGGTGAAAACTTAGATACAAATATGTATTATTCCCAGGTAAAAAGTATATAATTGTACCTGTTCATAGTAAAATAAAAAGCCTGGAGACGCGACGGGGTGTGTGGAGTCAGTACAACTAAGAAAATATCATTTCAATGGATCATGGTACAATTATGTTCCCTGACTAAAGGTACTGAGATGTACCCTTGAGGGTCCCACCCCAATGACAAAAGGAGCACTGCAAGAGAGTCTTAAGCTTCATTTTATGTATATGTTCAGCTGTGATCTATGGTGTTCACTAGTCATTAAGTGATTGAGGGCCTTGTAACAGACTGTAATCCCCGCAAAATCACCCTGTAATTCCATTTTATGACTCAGACACTGAGACAATGAGATACTGACTCATTTTGCTTTGATTATCCATGCTGCCATGCTGCACTCGCATCTGTTGTGAGGACAGAAGGTGACTCTGAGTTGTTCATCACCTTTAACATTTCCTAGCTGTGCCACTCTGCACACTTTAATCTCTGCCCTCATAACTTACCATGATACCTGAGCTATGGGTCGGCGATACAGTCATACCACGCAGAGGATTCTCTCTCGCTACGTGTCAGCTGCTGTATCTGTATCTCTCTCTCTGTGTTTCTCTCTGCCTGTCTTCTTCTCTCCCTTATCACTCTGCTTTCTCCTTTCTCACCTTCAGCCTCTCTCTGCTGTGTATTACTTATTTACAATAAACAAATACAGATGTCATCCAAACACATACAGGCACACATTTATTTATATATTTTTCTTTGTTTTTGTTTTTTTACTTGAATTTACTTTCTTTCACTACTTTTTTTCTTGGTTTTGCTTTCTTTCATTCTTTCTCACATTCTTTCTTTTTTTTTTACTTTTTCATTTTTCTTATGTTCTTTCTTTCTTTTTCCACTTTTTTCATATATTCTTTCTTTCTTTCTCCTTCTTTTTTTGCTTTTTTCTTTCACTTTCCTTCATTATATTTTTCTCTATTTTGCTTCTTTCTTTCTTTCTTTACTTTCTTTTTCTTTCTTTCTGATAAGAAACACACACACACACACACCCTCCTGGCTTCAGTCTGTCTTTCACTTTCATGCAGAAGTCGGCACACACACAGACACACATACAGGAGCGTGACAGCGACTGCTGAAGAAACGTGAGGTTGAGAGAGAGAGTGAGAGAGAGAGAGAGAGACAGACAGAGAGAGGGAGAGAGAAAGAGAGAGCTAGAGAGACAGAGAGAGATAGACAGACAGAGAGAGCGAGAGAGGGGGCGGGAAAAAACAGATAAACAGAAATAGAGGCTAATTATAGAGGCCACCAGACGATAACAGTACAAACCAGAGAGCAGCAGGAGGAAGAAGAAGTGATGAGCGTGTGAAAGTGAAGAGAATGTGAGCAGTGCTAGATAATACATTAGTCAAGTACATTAACTTTGTACTTAAAGTACATTAAGATTTGTTCTTGAGTATGAAACTACTTTTACTTCTACTTGAGCTACCTCCTCTTCAAAAATCACTGTTTTCAATAATAGAAAACCAAAGTTGTTGCATTTAAATGTACAGAATGATTCTATATGATGCTGATATTATAAGATTCAAATACTCTGTAAGAATTGAGTACATTGATAGTGAGCGGCTCTGTAGATGATTCTAAAATAATTGAGAAAGCTGTATAGCACTGAGAATGAAATTCTAATAAAATTAATATTCAGAATGCCTCATATTTCAAAAACAGTGACCAAATCTCACTGATCAAATAGACATTCATAATAATTTATTGCAGAAATGACTGTAAAAAGATACAATTATAATTAATGGAGAAAGTAGATTAACTGAAAAAGCTGCTTTTTTTACTTCATCAACCTTGAGACACAATCGTAAATAGACTGTAAATAGATACAGTCAAAATGTATTATATTTATAATAACATTTCATTTCTTCACAATATCATGGCTTCTTGTTTGAGAAGTATCAGTTTATATTTTGGTCTAGTTTTTAATATTTCAATCTTCACTACAATTAAATGAATGAACAATAAATTATTATTGAATCAGAATTATTTATATGACAATTTGTTTCAAACTTGTGCCTATTTATAAGGAAAGAAATTTATTTTTGACTGATTTTCAGGTCCAAAATGTTACATATTTAGTTTTAGACCAAAAGTATCCTTAAAAACAAACTACAAGTGCTAAGCTGATAGACACTTGGTCTACAGTTTCGCTTTAGTTCTGTAACTGCAGGTGTTCTGATCTGATGCTCAGGTTGTGTTTTTTCTTGCTAGGATACTTTTATGTCAGTTTGAGTTATTATTTCATTTAGGTTACAGTTCTTATGCTCGAGTGCAGGCTCAGGCTACTCTACACACCTCGGGGTGTCAGAGTGAGCGATACAGCACAGCTGAGAAATGAAACACGACTCCATGCCCTCTCACACCTCTCTGTCTCCTCACACCAATCCCTCCGAGCCTAGAGCCAGTTAGAGCTCTGTCATTGGCTATAATGCGTTCTGTAGCTCCTGTGATCCTTATAATAGTAACAAACTGCTCCTTTGCCAGCTGTATGTGCCTCGCTGACCCCAGCATGAAAGCATGGTGCTTTTAGGATCAGGAGAATGGAATGATTAGAGAAAGGTATGTATCCAAATGGGTTTAACCTCACGTCTTGCTGGAGATATATTCAGAGATGTTGACAGCGTCTCCTTAAAATCTGCTAATTATGATGCATGCATGTCCACAGTGGTCATAGTAAAATGGATCAGCATGTGACAGAGTTTTTGGTGTTCTAACATGTTTTCTATCACTGGAGAAAAGAAGATCTGTGCTACCTTTATTGCTGGATCCTCTGAACCTTACTCTGGAAGGAGTAAGAACAAAAGGCAACAGAAGTGTGAAATTTAATTAATCTATTAATTTGTTTATTTGCTCAAAAGGTGGTTTGTAACACAAGATAAATGCTGTTACATGTTCTTTACATATCAAAATAAGTGCAATGAGCACTGAGACGTCATATTATTAATGGAGAAAGTAGATTAACGGAAGAGCTCCTCTTTTCATTTCATCAACCTTGAGATACAATCGTTGAGATATGGAATGGTTAACTGTAAAAAAAAGCATACGGACTCAAACTGTTTTCAGTAGTGGTGAGAGGAACACACAATGTCTACAACACAAATATGGTCATTTTATTCACTGTCCAAAATGACCAGTGAACCTACACGTGTTTTCTGAGTTTTCTGAAATGTCACATTTTCTTTGGGGACTATTTTGCATTACTAAGATCCACATATCGCTGTTGTCAAATCAAAACCTCAAATGTCTGAAATAGTAACTTTTCAGAAAAAGAAAAAACATGCTTTACTTTACTAATGTAAACTTAAATTTTATTTTAAGTCAATGGAACCACAATTTTTTCCACATCATTTTTTTCAAGTTTCAAATTTATTTCAAATTTGCAGACAATGTTAAGGCCAACAGGTATTTTCAAATAAAAAACTGAAAAATGACAAAAATGGAGATGGAAATGGAGGAAATCTTCCAACAGGAGTGATATACAGATAATCAAGTGTCTCAGGCATCAGGCAGTATAGAGAGCTTTCTTCAGATGCTATTATCACCACCACTGTGAACAATTCTGACTCTGATTTCATTTCAGATTAAACCACTGTGAATGAATTACAATGTTTACATCTGAACAGTTTCTTTATGTAGAAATTCAGTGGAATTGCCTTTTAAAGGGTTAAAAGAGATCATATGAATGTTTGATTGATACCTGTTGGCCTGCCTCCAGTTTTCCTAAACAAGTTGCAACCTAAATAGTATACGATGTTTGTACCATTTATGAATGACCTTTGAATACCTTCTGACCTTTAGGAATGTTTTTTTCCTCTAGCTGGACAGTGACGGAATCCAGGAAGTGGCAGAAGACAGAACGTTCCAGCTTTCAGCAGACTTCGAGGAGGAAAGTGTGAGGAATTCCAGTCCCTTGAAGTTCTCGAGTTACCTCAGCAACAAGGATCCTGTGGTTGGATGTGCATGTGGCCCTTGTCTTGACACACATGCTCCTCATCTGGACAGACATGTGCCTTCCGAACGAGAATGCCTGACACGAGCAAAAGGTGTGGAGACCCCCCACACTGAAGAGAGTTGGTCACATGCATGCTTCTACACACAGGATCCAGAAACATCCCAGGGACAGAGTAGATTTGAAGATCCTGAGTTTATTATGCCATTTGCACCAGTCAGCATTGGAACATCATTCCATCATCCATTTGATTTAAAAGCGGGTCAACCCAGTCCAAAGACATCCATAAAACCATCTCTCACAGGGAATATCGATGAGATTAAAGGTTGTTTACCAACGAAGATCATTGGAAAAGTTACAAGTGGTCAGGAACTCTCAGATGACCAGTTTTGTACATGCTCCGAGAAAAGCAGTAAGCAGAGTTCTTCAGGTTTTGGAGACTCAGAGGAGTCTTCCTCTCAAGAAACCCAAACTGAAATACAAAATGCTGGTGACATCAGCCATGAACTTTCCAAGCTAATCTTACTCACTGGCCAGCGATTTATAGTCTCTGAGGAAAAGCGTGTCGCGTATGTAACTCTAGACTTGGATGATGTGAACTTTATTAAGGAGGTGAGTGATGTGAGCTGTGATCAGAGAGCGCCTTCCTTTCCGAAACAACATAACTGTGAAGAGCACCCACATATAAAAGACACTGAGATGCCGCACAAAACCCCAAAGACATCCTCTGAGGGGAAAACACGCTCCAAACACAAGGAAAAAATAACCGGCCAACAGCTTGGGACTGCAACCAAGAAGCAAGAGAAAGTTCAGCCAGAAGGCCATGTTGCAAATGAGTCTCTCTCCTCTGAGGCTCTCTCCTCTGAGCCCGGGACAGTCACTGTAATTGAGACCATTGTTATAACAGAGAAGATCATGCCTAAACCTCAGGGGAAGAAGAAGAAGAAGCATGGAATGGCCAAGCCAGAGAGTGAACCCCTGGCTGAAGTAGAGAATGGAGCGAGGCCCAAGGCCACAAAGGCCACATGTGAAGGTGCGGCGGCAAAGCCAGCACCGAAACCAGGGAAAGTGAAGGAGAAACCAGCACTGCCTCTAATATCTACATTAAACACTCTCAGCACAGGCAGCCCCGTCAATGACAGCGCAATGAAGTGCAAAGGAACAGAAGCAATCAAAGCCAATGCAGGAATAACCTCATGCGGCCAAGCATCCCAAAGCACAGGCCTCCCCAGTGTGCTGGATGATGACCTCATCAAACGTAGACGCATCTCTGGGGAGAAAAGCGAAGCTGTCCCGATAAGAGCGAGACCGCAGTTACCCACAATATTCCGGCAAAAGAAAGAGGAGGAGGTGGGCTTTAAGAGAGCGTACAGTGACGTTGTCAAACAGAAGATTCAGACACCTAAAGAAGGTACAAAATTGCCTGTCAAAAGTTTGGGGTTGTTTTATAATTGATCATGTTTTAGATGTAGGTTTACAATAATTCAAACATATTAAATAGAAAACTATTTAGATCTTACCAGTGTTCTTTGCAAATGTGCACAATGAGAGCCTTAACTTGGGAATAAAGAGTTTTAAAATGTGCTTTTAACAATAATTTATAAACATATAGCTGTGCACTGAAGCAAAATAGGATCAGCAAATGGTTGTTTATATTAACAAAATAAACACTGTGTTGTGCAGTTGTTGCAGTAGTCCATGTGGTAGCTGAGATCCAGGCAGATCCAGTGCCTGATGACCCTCAGAGCATTTCTCTGTGGTGCCAGTTCAGCCCATTAGCAGCAGAAACCTCCATTACCTGGACCAAAGAGGGAAAGGTCCTGTCTGAGAAGAAGAGGGGGTAAGAATGTTAACCTGTTATCAAGTTCTGATCATGATTATCAAAAGAGCTACACTACTGGTCAAACATTTAAAAGCAACACTAACTTTGTGAAAATAAACACCACATTTTTATTTGTATTTGTGGTATAAACTCTACTATTACTATTATTTTAGGTGTTATGATATTAAGTTCCAAGGCAGGCTACCTAAATTACACTGCCCAACAGGTACTAAGCATTAACTCCACAGTACCATGCAACTATTTTGGGTAAAAAAGTACTGAGTATTTATATGATATAAAAGACTGTAAATGAATAAAATGGAAATCTTACATAGTAGATACGTGTCTATTACCTGTCTATTACCTGCCTATTACCTGAATATTACCTAAATGAAACTGAATCTGGGCTGTAGAAGAAAGTATCTTATTATAGTTTTCTGTCTCTTAATCATGTACTTAAAAAACTAGCGTTGTAATTTGTGTCATCATTTCATGTCGTATCATTTACCAGATACTTGGAGTTGTTTTTGGTTTACTGTACTGCTTAATTATAACACTTTATCATGTTCTTTATCAGTTTAATATCTAGAACCTGTTTGTAAATTCAGTTTAAATTAGCTAAAGCCAAAATAATTATACAGCACTTTACCGATTAGACCCCACACTTAGTTATTTCAGTTGGGCATTTGGTAACACTGTATCTAGAGTGGTCCTTTGTAAATGATTAATAAAATCTTAATAGATTGTCAGTAACACATCAGCAGCATCAGTGGCAGCAGTGAAGCATGTAAATGCATTGAATTAAATATCTTGTAGATGTGCTGTTGATACAGGATGCACATTAAGTGGATGTATTGTTAATGTTACTTCCATTATGCAAAACCTAACGTACCCGACCTTACCCAACATCTAGCCCTCACCTTGGCCCTAATTCTAACCCTGACCTTAACCTCAACCCAAAACCCAAAATCCTAACCCTCATATGTGTTTGACATTTTACTAAAAGTCTGGTGAGTGTTCTTTTCATATAAAAAGGACCACTCAAAATAAAGTGTCACCGGGCAGTTTGCCTGTAAAGTGTGGCCTTGTCACTGATAACAGATAAACTGCCACAATAGCCAGCTCTTTACCACCCAGGCTTTTATGACCTGCTGAATGGCTGTATGCCATAAACACCATGAGCAAGCACAATGTAATGAAATAAAGTGTAATCTGATACTACAACTCTGAAATACTAAAGTCCTAACCAGCAATCACTGCAGCAGTTTTTAACAGTGCAGCAGCAAATATCCACCATTAAATCAGTCAATATGTAAACAGCAATTTTAATGTTGTATATTGCAATTGTGATACTCTTTGTATTAGATGTATACATTAGAATGTATTAGATTAATACATTCATGAATCAATAATGTGACATGGTTAAAAATTGGCCTACCTTTTTTTTTGGATTACATCAACAGTTTGATACTGAAACGTCAAGAGAAACACTCATATCGAACTTGCAGTACTGGTATTTGCAATGGCCAATATTCCAATACTGATAAACACAAATTATATTGTATAAGCCCTAATATGTATCCACACCATGTTGATGAGCCCACCTTTTCTGTGGATTGCCTTTTACTGCCTTGCCAGAAACATATGTTTTTAACCACTTGATGGAGCTGTGCTCTGATTTTTCAGTATTGCTCTCACTGTCGGCAGGAGTCTGACTGAACATCAGTTCAGTGGTGATTCAGCCATGACTTAGAGTGGGAGCTGTGTTCATGTTTTACATAACTGCGTGATTCAGATCGTCCAGCTTCTCAGTACAGCTCAGACGTGAGCTCTATGGACTTCTGTTAAAAAAAAAAAAAAAAAACTGGATCAATTCTGCACTCATATGTAATACTGACTTTGGGTGAAATGTGTTGGTGGTAACCTACTTAGGATCTAAAGTTATGGTAGCATTCATCTGGATTTTGGACTTTGGACTTCATTCTCATATAGGCTTAAGCTATAAAGGGATTCATCCAAGGACATTTCTTAGTGTACTGACTGTTCACTTTTATTAGAAACTTTTCCCTTATAGCTCCATCTTACAGTTCTACAGTGGTTGATGTTCAGTGTTAGACATGCTCTAGCACTTCGTCATTGACCTGTTTCTGACCACAGAGCCTGGTGTAGAGAGCTGATCTAATAGACCATACTCAGCACAGCAGAGACACTGAGATGGTAGTGACATGATGTTTCACTGGTATATCACGCTCAGTGGTGCTTCTGGTCACTAGCAGTTCTGTGGTCAGAAATTGACCAAAGATGAATGTCAACAAGGTAGATTGAGCTTCTAATAAAGGATTATTTTATCTACCAGGGGTGATCTTATATGTACACACTTAAAAAAGATGGTCCCTTAAGGGTTATTCATGGAACCATGAACACTCAAGAAACCCTTTCCATTAAATGGTTCTTTGCATCAAGAAAGGGTTCTTCAGATTGATGTATAAAATGCTGTAGATGGTTATGCATAGCACCTTTTTGAAAAGGCTTTTATAGATTAAAAAAGGGTTCTTCTATCGTTATGATGTCAGGCTTGGTACAACAGAAGAACCCTTTTTGGTGCTATAGAACCCTTTTCAAAAAGCTTCTATACAGGATCATATACAGCAATTTTTATGTCAATCTGAAGAACTCTTTCATGATGCAAAGAACCCATGCTTTGAATATTCATGGTTCTATATAGAACCATCTTCTTTATTGAAGAACCCATAAAGAACCATAATTTTTAAGTGTGCACTTTATTTGCATGTCATAAGCATTTATAACAGAGTTCTCCTCATCTCTCTCCGTAGAGCGGGCGATGAGAGCCGTGTCACTCTGTCCATTGTGAAGGCCTGCAGTAAGGACTTGGGCATGTACTGCTGTAATCTGACCAGCAGGCTTGGCTCAGTGTCCACTTCAGACTTCCATCTCACATCTGAAGGTAAGATCTGGGGTCAGTCTACAGTTGTGGTTCTCAAGTGGTGGATGTGATGTGTTTTTTCTCCTGTTAGATATAGACTTCCAGTGAATTTTGAACATTTATGCAAAATTCAAAAATTGAAGCCAAGTCATTTAGAGTGGTTTGATGCAGGAATAACATAAAAAGTTCTATTCAGGAGAGTCAAAATTGTTAATCTCGGTGGTGACAAGAACCAGATGTTCGAATACCCCTCAGAGCTGCCTCACACAAAGTAATTACATTAAATACACATGAAAATGCCTGATGCCTGAGACATTGTTTAAAGTTTTACAAAAAAGGTTTTGGGCTAAAATGTATTTGTAAATATATTCATTGTGACAAGGTACATGCAGTGTTGCAAGGCAAATAGTACCCAGAAAAAACATTTTTTCTGATTTATCAGTATTGTACTATTAATGGGCTGCATGGTGGTGCAGTGGGTAGTGATCTGGGATGAATTATGTTTTCAATTTTCTGATGAATTCAAATATAGATCATACAATCCATTCATAAGGGGCAAAAACTATCCTCAAATTGGCACTTTTGCTCTCAGATGCAATCTGATACATATCACTTCTGATGTGGGATTATTCACCAGAGCCTGCATTCTGTAAATTAGACAGAACCAACTAATCCAAGATCAGATATGAGGAGCCATCAGACTGTAGAGGGGACTTTATAAATTAATTGAATGTGTCATCTGTCTCTCCTTGTTTGTCCTTGTCTCAGTGCTCATGGAACTTGTCATCCCCAGCCATGACACACCAGGTGGGCCATCATTTCATTTTAGAGTCATAGAGTAAACCTAAATGAAAACTATATGAATTATTTCAGTTTTACATTTACATTTTGGTATGTTCTATGTAGTTTAAGACGTTTACCAGGCCTTGCCTCAAATTATGTTGAGTTGTTGAGTAATCTCAAATAGACTTGCTTATGTGGTTTCTGACACTGTATGAGATGCTGGTATCTAGAAAAGAACAGGCAAAATTCAGATTTTAAGTCTATCCAACTCTTATATATTTGTCCCATGTGGTCCACTCATAACGTTTGTGTTATGTACCAAAACAGTCATGATTTACTTTTACATTACCATTTTTCAACATCTCTTTTATAAACAGGCTGTTTTTGTTGATCTGCCTTTTAAGACTAATACATGAAAATGACATCTGTTCTGACTGGCTACCCGCTCTGGGCTAAAACACTCTTTATAACTTCTATGTGACTGGGTGGAGCTAAACTGCTGTAAGATAAATAGGTGGACATATTTAAATGGTTTTTCATGACATCACAAAAACATTTAATTCAAAACAGCCTGTTTTCAGCTTAGCCTCTATCAAACTTGAACAAAGCAAGGAAGTTTGGGTCTTTATTATACAGTGCCATTAGCATAGCTGCTAGTAATGTTATAGCTGTCTGACATACATTTTTATATTTTTATAGATAACAGTATATCATGAACTAAAAGGTTTCGACACCAACCATTTTTTGGCTGATTGACTACATTGGTGTAGGAACTATTTATACTTTTTGAATAATGACTCTGATCATAATCTTGCTGAGAATCCTTGGGACCGCTGGTGTGGATTTGAATTAAAACGAACTGTTTTCTTTCTCTGTGTCTCAGCTGAGCGCAGGGAGGTGGATGGGGAAGTGGAGGATGTGCAGTGTGCTCCGCTGCTCTTTAGGGGTGACATCCTGACAGATCAGTACTTTGGGGAGAACCAGTCTGCCAGCATTGTGACAGAAAAGGCCCACTTTGGGGAGGGAATGCACCGTAAGGCCTTCAGGACCACTCTGCGGGCCGGCATGCTGCCTGTCTTCAACCCTGGACACCCCTGTGTGCTTAAAGTCCACAATGCCATCAGCTATGGGACCAACAATAATGAAGAACTCATTGAGAAAAACTATAACCTGGCTGTGGAGGTGAGACTCAAATCTATCCTATCAGATCTGGAGAAATTTGGTTTTAATTTACTTACTTTCACATCAACATGGGGATTGTATGGGAATTCTCCATACATAAAATAATGCAGATGTAATTCAGTGACACCCAGATTTTCTTTCCAGACTGTAATTATAGCAGCACAATTTGTTCATTATTGTTTATTATTGCCAAAATTAGGATAAGACTGTCTCTGAGCTGTCCTTACTATGTGTATTTCTAAGTGGTGTGCACCCATCTCACTGTCTCTGACTCCTGATTATACCACTGCAAAATTAAAGCATTGTATTCAGAACACTGTATGTTGAATGGATCAAATGGTGGCAATCACATATACACTATATGGACAAAATTTTAAAAAGTTCAAACTTCATCTGACAAAGTTCAAACCTCATCTGGCATTAACATCAGCACAAAAACTGTGTGCTGGGAGCTTCATAGTATGGGTATCCATGGCCAAGCAGCTGCACGCAAGCACTACATCACCAAGCACAATACTGATTGGCAGTCATGGACTGGAGGTTAGCAAATTTGTGACTGGAAGGTCATCGGTTCAATCCCCTGAGCTGACAGTACATGACTGAGCTATCCTTGAGCAAGGCTCCTGACCCCAATTGCTTCCCAGGCGCTGCTAGGGCTGACCACTGCTCCAGGCAAGTGTGATCACTAGTGTGCATGTGGTTTTTCACTTCACGGATGGGTTAAATGCGGAGGTGAAAGTTCCTGTTGCGGGACTAATAAGGATATCTTAATCTTAGTGGAGGGGTGTAAACATACTGCCACTGAACTCTGGAACAGTGTAAACGCATGCTGTCAAGCAATGAATCACGCTTTGACATGTATCTGTCAGTCAGATGGACGAGTCTGGGTTTGGTAAATGCCAGAACATTACCTGCCTGACTGCATTGTGGCAACTGTAAGGTTTGGTGGAGGAGGGATAATGATATGGGGTTGTTTTTCAGGGGTTGGCCTAGAACCATTAGTTCCAGTGAAGGGAAATATTAATGCTTCAGCAGACCGAGACATGTGGAAAATCTTGACTGGCCCACACAGAGCCCTTACCTCAACTCCATCAAACCTTTTCAGCCCTCTTGTCAAACATCAGTGTCTGACCTCACAAATACTCCTCTGGATGAATGGACAAAATTTCGTACAGACACATTCCAACATGTTGTAGAAAGCTTCATAGAAGAAAGCTTAAAAGAAGAAGCTGCTATAGCTGTAAAGGGGGAACCAACTCCATATTGTCATCATCATTATTATCTTTAACCGCTTAATCCAGATGAGGTCATTGTACCTCCATATTAATGCCTATGGATTTAAAATGGAGTTTCATAAAAGTTCCTTTAGGTGCGATGTGTAGGTGTCCCAAGACTTTTCCCCATATAGTGTATTTTATATGAATACAAGCCAACTGTTATGTCTTTGCACATCTGCAAAACTATGTGTGATGTTGAAAACTGCTGTCTTTCAGTGATTTTCTCCTTTTCCTGGTCATCTCCTGTTGTAGCAGTTGTCCCTTGGCAATACTAATAGAATATAGTTTAGTTAAATTTAGGCAATCTTGGTTAAATATTTATCTATCCAGTTAAATTATATTACTGACTACCTTATATAATTGATACGTTATAGCTGTTATATAATTCCGCTACATTATGTAGTTACTGCTTTCCGCCCGATGTCAGCTGGGATAGGCTCCAGCTCCCCCCGCGACACAGAGGGAGAAGCGGCTTAGAAGATGTGTGTGTGTGTGTGTGTATATAGTTGCTGAAGAATCTTTTTTTTATTGTGTTTTTCTTTAGGAGTGTCATGTGCAGAACATGGCCAGAGAATACATCAAGGCCTACACAAATGCAACCAAATCTGCAGAGTCATTTGGAGAAGTCCCAGAGTGAGTGCAATGATGCTTTTCTAACTTTTGGAGCCGCACAAAATAATTAGAATTTGTGCTTTTACTGTATTAACTGTGACTATTTTCTGTGCTTATATAAGCTTATTAAAGATCGCAGCCTTAAGTGTTAGGTGTAAATGTTCAATACTAAGTCTTTACTTGAAGTACATCAAGACCAGGAACCATTTAGAACCCTTTACTTTCTAACAGAAAAGTCACTGTGTGTACTTTCCAGGATCATCCCGATCTACTTGGTCCACCGGCCATCCAATGATATCCCATACGCCACTCTGGAGGAGGAGCTTATTGGAGACTTTGTGAAGTATTCAGTGAAGGATGGGAAGGAGATTAATCTGATGCGGAGAGACTCTGAGGCAGGTCAAAAGTGCTGTGCATTCCAGCATTGGGTGTATGCTCAGACAGATGGGAACCTTCTGGTCACTGATATGCAGGGTAAGATCAGTTACAGCCCTGCCTCCTACATTCAGTACTGAGGGTGAGGGAATTAGGCTGATGAGTTGAATCAGGTCCATTACACTGTAAGAAGCTTGTTCGTCTGAACAGTTGTGCTTTGCAAACTTGATTTAAATAAAAATAGCTAAACAGATATTACAACATACTTTTTCAGGTTGAACAACAGTCTATTTTAACCTAGTCATTATATTTATGTGTATTTTGTTCTGTCCCACACTAACATTCCACAAGATAAAAAGTTTGTATTAGAGGATTTTTATGGCCTTCTGTGATATCAGTATTGCAAAGACCAATAAGGTCATCATGCCTATTGCCAAGTGTCAGCTAGAGGGGTATACCCCCACACAATTGTCCTGTGTAACAACAAACTGTATTTTCTGGAGTGATGGAGCTCCATCCAATACCTTTGGGAAGAGCTGAAGTGATTCAGAACTGATCATCCAACATCAGCACCTGACCTCAGTAATTCTCTATCAAATCCTCACAGTAATGTTCCAACATCTGTTGTAATGCTTCCCAAAAGAGTGGGTGTTGTTAATGCCGCAAAGGGGTGGACATGCTCTCTGTTAAGACCCTTGATTTTACAAGAAACACTGGATGAGCAGGTGTCCACAAACTTTTGGACATATAACTCATGGAATGACTGCATAATGGCTGTGCACTGCACCACCCTGCACAGTTTAGTTTCAAAACACTTGGCTCTGATATTGAGATGCTACTAAAGGCCATAATTTGTGAGATCAGGTGTTTTAGGCGTGGAGGTGAACTCTGTGGGGCAAATCTCCAAGAGCAATGCAAGGCTCATGTTTAAACTGTTTAAACACATTATTGTCTTTATTTCTTTGTAGGTGTTGGTATGAAACTGACAGATGTTGGTATCGCTACCTGCAGGAAAGGGTGAGTACATTAAATCATAATAATAGTAATAATAAAGCTGTTATTACTACATTCAATACTGCACAAAAGTCAAGATCACCCTTCATTTATTTATTTTTCAGTTTTTTTTTCAATTGATTTTTCAGGTTATTTCATTATTTTTGAAGAAATTAGATATAAGATAATCCACTTGCACAAGCAAAGAAAAAATCAAAGCAAAATAAGTGAAAAAAATGAGTTTCCAAAAGTGGTACTCCTGTGCAAGACCTGCTAGACCACCAGAACTGTCCGATAAACAGCACTTAAAACTTTCATCTTTGAGAGAGAGGAGAAAATCAAGCTTAGATCTGAAAACATCCACAGGTGTTTCTGTCCATCCTTATGGGTCTGAAAGGATGTATAGCTGTCAAAGAAGCTGACAAAGAAGTTGCAGTAGACTGACCACATACTGAGTCCAGACCTCAAAATCACTGAATGCGTTTGAAATCTTCTTTTTTTTTATGAGAAGCAGAAAATGCAACCAACTTATAAGTCTGAACTTTGGAGATGTGGAATAATATTCCTGCAGATTCCTTCGAAAAACTGGAATTAAGTGTCCAGAAACGAATGTAAGCTCTGACAAAGGCCAAGAGTGGACACACTAAATACTGAAAAAAAGTTGTTGAGTCTTCTGTGTAATTTTCTGTTGAATATATTTCATAGTTTTCTGCTCTGAAAATTAACTAAATGTATGGTGGTCTGTGTCTTTTGCACAGTAGTGTAAAATATTAGCAACATCTGGCACTGAAGATGTGGAGGGAAAACCGTTATTAATAAAATCTCCTCTTTTATGTGTCCAGCTATAAAGGATTTAAAGGGAACTGTGCCACATCTTTCATCGACCAGTTCAAGGCTCTGCACCAGTGTAACAGGTTTTGTGAGCTGCTGGGTCTTCCGTCCTTACAGCCCAAACCCAAACGAACGGTGGCCCCGCCAAAGCCCAAAGCACAACCTGTGCCCAAGAAAAAGACCTTTGGCCCAGTTCTAAAGGGCAAATCATGATTAGACTGAAGCCCTGAAGGCAGGGCATTATGGGTAAGTGGGGCATTACCTTGAGGAAGTGATGGAGGTGTTGTGATGCAGAAAGCTTCAGGACACAATTCTGAGGTGTAACCACTGTGATCACCATGTTTCACTTGCAAAGGATTTAGTAGGTCATTGTTAGCTGTGTATGCCCAATTTTTGGGTCTCTGAGGTGTGAATATATGTTTTGGTGGTGTACCTGTCTAGTAGGGTGTCATCAGACACAGTCTGAACAATGATTTTTGTAATGTGGTGTAATTTATTGCATCAGTTAGACATCCTGCATGTTATGTTCATGTTTATTTTGGCTTCTGACATGTAGTAAGCTGTTATTTAAAAAAAAAAAAAAACTAAAGAAGCTTCTCATTGTTTATATGTGTACTCTTGTGATATGCGCATAAAGTGTTTTGTACTGACAATATGACAGTAAATATTAGTTATCCTGGAAAAACCTGATCAGAACTTAAATGTAACTTCAGACCGATCATGCAGTACACTGTATTGCCAAAAGTATTTGCCTTCACACACATATGAACTTGAATGAGATGCCATTCTTAATCCAGAGGGTTTAATATGATGTTGGCCCACCCTTTGCAGCTTCAACTCTTCTTGGAATGCTTTCCACAGGATTTAGGAGTGTGTTTATGGGAATTTTTGACCATTCTTCCAGAAGCGCATTTGTGAGGTCAGACACTGATGTTGGACGAGAAGGCCTGGCTCACAGTCTCTGCTCTAATTCATCCCAAAGGTGTTCTGTTGGGTTGAGGTCAGGACTCTGTGCAGGCCAGTCATGTTCTTCGACACCAAACTCACTCATCCATGTCTTTATGGACCTTAATTTGTGCACTGGTGCGCAGACATTCTGGAACAGGACGGGGCCATCCCCAAACCGCCTTAAAGGTCAGTAGCAATGGACTCTGCAGAAAGTTGGTGACCTCTGTGCACTATGTGCCTCAGCATCTGCTGACCCCGCTCTGTCATTTTACGTGGCTGACCACTTCGTGGCCGAGTTGCTGTCGTTCCCAATCACTTCTACTTTGTTATAATACCACTGACAGTTGACTGGAATATTTAGTAGTGAGGAAATTTCACAACTGGACTTCTTGCACAGGCGGCGTCCGATCACGGTACCACGCTGGAATTCACTGAGCTCCTGAGAGCGACCCATTCTTTCACTAATGTCTGTAGAAGCAGTCTGCAGGCCTGGGTGCTTAGTTTTATACACCTGTGGCCATGGAAGTGATTGGAACATCTGAATTCAATGATTTGGATGGGTGAGTGAATACTTTTGGCAATATAGTGTATGATCATATATTATTTTGATGACTGGAACATGTGACATGATTTAAAAATATCCTTACTTATTGTACATTATGCAGAAGAAGAATTTAACATTTGTACTGTAAAAGGAAGGTTCTCCTTATTGTTTATATATTTTATCATTCATATATATTCATCTTTTATTAGAAGGTGTACATATTTTGTAATGCCTACCTAGTAATTTCCCAAACTTTTTCTTTTTTACAATACTTGAATTTTTGTTTTATCTTTTCTTTTTAGTTCATTTGAGAGCAGTTGCAAATGTACTGTGATGCAGCATTTTCATCTGAAAGTACCGCCCCTCCCCAGCAGTTAAAAAGTGGCATTAACCTATTAAATCTATTATTCACTTACTGATCTTGAGTTATTCTGTATGTATTCAGTAGCTACTATAAAGTATTTGGTACCCTACTCTAAAATTAATATGCAAGTTGTGTATTTGGGTTATTCCATTATGACACACCTGAATTGGCAAGTCATGTTACAAATTTCCATGAAAAAAAATTCTATTTGATTTATGTAACTGTGCAAAGTTTCCAAACTGTGCAACAGATCATTCTGTAGTTATTAATTTTTAAAATTTTGCCATAGCAGGTTCTTAATTGGGCAAAAGAAAATGTACTGACCTGAATTTTAGCTGAGTATAAATACAACACTTCTACTAATAACAATACTTCACTTTGAATCAGCTGAATAACTTCACACAGTTAATTTATCAGGAGTGTACTTTATAGGTTGCAGCACAAAATTCTCTTTGCAACATTTCAGCTTTAAAGAGTTGCTTTGAGGGATCTTTAGTAAAGGCAATTGTTCTATATAGTCTATTTTGCATGCTTAATTGTTTTTGCATAGTGAAATATTTCTTCACATTGATGGAGAATGTGTTGTATATGGTTCTATATAGACTCTTTTTGAGAAGCACATGAACCTATATAGCACCAACAATTGTTCTTGTATTGTTACAAGCTTGTTATTGTGACTAAAGCTGAACTTACAGTATACAGTAGTGCTATACAGAACAGTTCTCAAAGCATTCTGTTTAGAACCATATAGAACATATTCAGCAATCTAAGGAACAATTTCACCATGCAAAGAACCATTTAAGCATACAAATTGTTCTTTGAGTGTTTGAGAATTGTTATTTGTCTTTATTAAAGAACCCTTTTTAAAGAACCATCTTTTTTAAGAGTATGCTTTTTATTGAAAAATAATGTATTGTGTCTCATTTTTGGAGGGATATATTATGCTTAGAGATTTAATATTCGGATCTTATCTTGTTAGCCATCAAAGTCTGGAGTACTACATACAATTTTAATTTTGCAAAAATAATTTGAAAAAAAAAAATAGCTGAAGAGTTTTATTCATTCAAAAATGAACATTATTCATAATCTAAATTAACATGAACAAAGTGATATTATTCCTTGTACTGAATTTTTATGCAGTTAATATTTCTGTGACTCTGTAAGCCCCTAAACTAAAAAGTTTGGAAATGATACTGTTGATCATGATGTTCTCGATGCGCGGTGAGTCAACGTCGTCTTGGTTTTCACCTTTTATTCATGTCGCGAACAGACACTGTTAACAAAGCACAAACTTAGCTCATCATCCTAACTTCACTCTCCGTTTGTTTCCCTCCTGACGTCACCTGGCCTACCCAATAAGAATGCACATAATGCGTATGCCTAAGAGAAAGCTAGTTTTCACATGACATCTCCACCCTTAATTTGTTCCCTTTTCCCCCTGGAAAAAAAAAACAAAACAAAACATGCAGCCGCTAATAACACTGAACAAGCAAAAACACTTCCTAATGCTGCATAGAGTCCATCCCAAAAGAAACACTTTAATTAACCTTAAAACTGTTTCCTTAACTGTCAGTCTCTGAAACTATTTTGAATTACCAGCACAATATGCTGTTGCAGGTAATTATGGACGCACATAGTCCTTCAGCCAACTGGGTGGTGTGACCTGTCTGCCGGCCAAAGTCGTATTTGGGACAGAAGGCTGTGTCACAGGTTGCACAGGGGATAATGGTATTGAAGGAGAGCTTTTCCATACTGGAGTGCCAGGGGTCACCAGTGGACTTGCAGCCAGCAAAGTCTCTGTGCTGTCTCCTGCAATATTTGGCACAGTCTCATGTTCCATTGGACTAGGGGCACTTACAGATGCCTCCGATTCCTGCGTGTTATGTTGCCTTGCTCTGTTTGCACAAAATAAGACCTGGGTTCAGGTGCTTTGGCGAGGATGGTTGCTGGCATGTGCCAACCCTTCTCCCCATCCTGCTTAACTTTGATGCTCTGGCCTGGCTGCAAAGCGGGTAGGCTCACTTGGTTCGCTGATCTTTCTTGCGCACTTGCTCATAATCGATGACCCTTGGCTGCAGCTTTTGTGGAAGCAAAGGGACAGTCGTCCTGATCTGCCGACCTGTCATCAGCTGTGCCGGACTTATTCCAGTGGCATTAGTAGGAGTGGCCCGGTAACTCATTAGTGACAGCTGTGGGTCTGGCTGTCACAAAATGCGCTTTGCAATAGCAACACTCCTCTCAGCTGCTCTGTTACTCTCTGGGTAATATGGGCTAGAGGTTGTGTGGGTGAAATCATACATCTTTGCAAAGCTCCCAAACTCTACAGAAGTGAACCGAGTTGCGTTATCAGTCACTACTTCATATGGGATTCCCCATCTGATGAACATGCTTTTGAGACGGGCTATCACCAGCTGACTAGTTAGTGTCGACAGGTGAGCTATCTCAATGTCATGTGAATAGTAATCCACAACAACTAGATATTTGTTGCCATCCTGTTCACATACAGTGAGGAAAATAAGTATTTGAACACCCTGCGACTTTGCAAGTTCTCCCACTTAGAAATCATGTTGGGGTCTGAAATTTTCATCTTAGGTGTATGTCCACTGTGAGAGACATAATCTAAAAAAAAATATATATATATATTTCTATTGGCATCAGTGACACACACCTTGCTGTGGCTCAGGTAATATCATACAGACAGACAACAGTTTATTACACTAGGCCCACAGAAGTCCTCCTCCTCTCCTGTCAGATGTGGTGTCCCGCAGGGCTCAGTTCTTGTACCCCTACTTTTCTTAATTTACATTTCACCCCTTGGGCAGATCAATCGTAGCCATGGCCTAAACTTCCATTGTTATGCTGATGATATTCAGTTATATCTCAGTGCACACACACACACACCCTCAGATTCCCCTCCCAGTACTCTAATTGATTGTATTTCTGATTTAAAGCTCTGGATGCATAATAACTTTCTCATGCTAAACACTGATAAAACTGAGGTCTTACTGGTTGGCCCTAGACATTTACTATCAAAGTCATCCAATTTTTCAGTTAGTATTGATGGCCTGCTCATTAAGCCTGCACCTGTTGTTAGAAATCTTGGTGCTTTACTCAACTCATCACTTGACTTCGACCGTTCCTGACCGATAAAGATGCCAAAACTCTGGTTCATGCCTTCATTATGTCCTGTATTGACTACTGTAACTTCCTCTTTGCTGGTCTCCCTGTAAAATCTATCCAAAAGCTACAGTACATTTAGAGCTCTGCGGCTAGAGTTCTCACCCGTACTCAGCGTTCAGCTCACATCACCCCCGTTCTCTCTCAGCTACACTGGCTACCGGTCCTGTCCCGTATAAAGTTTTACTACTCACTTTCAAAGCTTTGCATAACCTTGCTCCCCCCTACCTCAGAGAACTGCTGGCCTCTTACACTCCCTCTCGCTCTCTCAGGTCTTCTTGCAATAACTTACTTGTTGTTCCACGCACCAGACTTTCCACTTTGGGAGGGAGGTCCTTCAGTGCCATGGCCCCCAAACTCTGGAAATCTCTTCCTTAATCCCTCAGGGACTGCTCTTCTTTTTCCTCTTTTAAATCTGACTAAAGACTTTTCCCTTTAATACACATTTTTCTTCCTCCTCCACTGCGTTTTTTTTTCTTCTATGCTAGGTGAAGCGACCTTGGGTTTGTGAAAGGTGCTATATAAATGTAACTTATTATTATTATTATTAGTTGCATAGTTGCTTGAATTAAACAGAACTGTTTATTGATTTTTTATGATGAGAGCTGCCAGGCCCTTGATGAACTTCCGAGGAATAAGCCAGTTGTGAGAGAGAAGAGTTGGACCCCCTGCAGAGCCCCTGCAATTTAAGAGGATAATTTGACATCAGTTCCAGGCTGCAGGCTGAGAGTGGAAGACGGAGAAAGGCTGTGAGTGTGGAAATGGTCTCCTGTTGACCTGTTAAGCCAGCTGTCCTCCTGCCTCAGAGAGAATGTGAAGGCTGCAGCCTCTGCCATGTTTCTGTAATCCATCACGAGATGCCTGACCTATTACAATGTGATATGTACCTTCCACGTGAGATCCGATGAGCAGTCATGGGCCGTGATGAGAAGAGGAATGTAAGTATTTACTGTTTATACACAATTTTTTTTCATAGATGCTCTGGAATGGATTCTCTTGCACTGGTCTACCTCTAATCTGTACAGATAGTCACAAAGGTCAGAGCCACTGATCTCATGCATATTCTGACCTGCACAAAAAGCCTGGTCATAACATTGATAGTTTTGAATCTCATTGTTTGAACCACACATATGACTGAACGTTATATCAGATGTTATTAATAACCATTGCGCTGTTCATGGAGTAACTGTTGAACACTGTGTTGTGTGACAACCAAAGCATACTGTTAATAAACAACATTGTTTAGAGGAAGGATTATTTACTTTAATTATAATTAGTAATAAATGAACCCCAGGTTTAAAATATACTAAGACCTACAGTCTTAAGCATAAGTATTGGCACCCCTGGTCAAATTGCATTATTTGCTGAATTTTATGTATTGGAAAAATACAAAAGCACATTTTATATTTTATGTAAATTTATTTCCCACTATGCAAATAAATAGAAATTTTGTAAATAAAAATGCCATATTTAAGTTCTGTGTAGAAGGTGTGTTAACTTATTTCACGTACAAAATGGACAAAACATGTAATGTGACCAGGGTTGTTAAACTTATGCATACACATGTACATATAATTTCAGCAGCTACATGGAAAACAATGTTAAACGGCTGATAAATCTTAAGCGATATGAGTAAGGAAAGGCCTGAATTTGGCCATTTAAGGGGTTAAAGTATTTACTGAATATTGGTAAATTTTATCATATTTGTATTTTGCTCCCATTTATTAATCAATAAACCACACACGGCCCTCATTACAGTGATTTTACTCCACCCTTTAAAGATGGTAAAATCACTATAATACTTGCAGCTCATTGCTTTTATGTTTCTTGAGAGTACTTTATTATTTTTTGTTTTGCAACATGACAGAGACTGGAAAGAGTCGACTCGACTGAGTGCCAGCCACTTCCAACCAATCCTGATCTCCTTTCTGTATATCAAGTTGCAGGCCTACAGTCATGCCAAGCTAAATGGAATGAGAGTCGGGTTGCAGGGAAAATTTCAGCTGGAATGAATTTGGGGAACAGGTCAAGAAATGTAATGGAAGAAATGCTTCACTGAACGCACTGTGCTGATTCTGTATGGTGTATATTCTGTTCTTTTGAGAGTTCCAAGTACATAAAAACTTTGTTTCCTTCAGAGAATTTCAAGTACATTAAAACTGTATTAGGATCCCTTCCTTGTATATGAGTCCAAGCTTTATTTGAACACAGCCTAAAGGTTACATGTGACATCACTCATTTGATCTCAGGACACATGCACCTGTCCTGCTGTTACCAACAAAGTTGCCTAGACTGAGAACAGAACTCTAACACAATATGACAAGTTAGATTTTCACTGACAAAGTGTAAAAAATACCTGCAAGGGTTCTGTTAGTAAAAAAGAGCTTGGTGCTACTTATTTGGCTGTATTTAACCTCAACCCTCAGCTGCTGTCCACTAGAGTGTCTTGGTGTGAAGAGCAACTTTTGCCCAATTAATGATTTGACCGTTTACTTTTCCAAACTGCTGTGAAAGTAAAAGTTCCATTTCCTCCAGATGTACTTGATCAGTCAAAACCTGAAGTACAATTGTTGCTTCTTTGATTTAGACCTGAAGCTGAGAGCTAACAAAACATTAGAAGTCAGCAGTCACCCAAAAAATTTTTTCATGAAAATAGACCCCCAAAAGTCAGTGCCAAATCATGACTTTTAAAGCTAGGCCATCATTTCAGGACATAAATGTCAAAACCTGCTCAAAATATGAGGGAAAACTCCACCTTGATGGTAATGCTAACTTCTGCTAATGTCCCTATAGGACCCTATAGAATACCTGTGGTTTGTTAGCACTAAGCTAACAGCAATTCACATGAACATTTTTCAACAGCTCTACGTTAAACACAGGGTGGCTTAGAGCTGCCGTTGTTTGGTGTTTTGTTTTTATCTCACTAAATTGATTGGCCATCAAAATGATTGGTTGATTACTCTGTCATGTCACAATTATGCTGATCAATAACTATTCTCTTCAGCTCCTGATATGCTGAACAATAAGAGAACTCACTTAGCTTTATCTATCTATACATCATGGAAAAAAACAACTCTGATTGGCCAATTTTCTGGATATTTCAAGATTTTTTTTGTTTCCGTCCAAAACTTACCAATGAAAAAAAAGAGTTGTACAGTAATATTTGCAGTGTTTAAATATAAGAATGAGTTGATGGAAGAAACATGACTTAAATATTACATGCATTTTGTTTTTTCCCCCTCAGAATTTTTTTCCCCATTTTATTCCCAGTAATCATTAGGATTTCTTAGAAGGCCCTGAGGGTTAAAATGGCTGCCCATAGTGACGTTTTGCCATTTTTTTACAGCTCACAGCAAGTCATGCACATTAACTAATCTGCACAACCTTAATGAAGACCTGGATGTGGGTTGAGCAGGTTGAGAGAAGTTTTGATCATGTATTATTACTGAACCTACTTTGAGTGTTTGGTAGCTACGTAGCTCCATTTGTAAACTGAATTCAAATGTGTCGTGACTAATTTGCTACATCTGGAGTAAGAAAAGAAGTATAAATTAGAGTTTTTGCCAACATATTCCTTTATAACAGCTTAAACAGCTAAGTGTTGAATGTGTGTTGACATCAATAAACCTGCTTATTCTTTAAAATGTGAAGCAATTACAAGCCAATAAAGATGCTTCTTTGCATTCAATCCGTTTGGAAAAGCTAGGTGTCCCCAAACTTTTAATGAGCAGTATAGATTCAGATTAGGAAATATGGGTTGGTATTCATGTCTGCATAAGTGCAGCGTGTGCCTCCAGCCATAATTACTGAGCTATTTTAATCTTGTAAGAAATATGGCGGTCCTGTTGACCTGCCAATCATGCCTCTGCTATCACTATGGATCACTGAAAGGCTGCTTATGTGGACGAATCATTACAAATTCTGAAAGAAAAATAAGCGCCATACTCAACCTTAACCACACACCATGGTTTTGCATGTAGAGCCAAACGTCCCCTTAAAAAACACCAAATGATCAGTGCAGTTTAGCACTGCAGGCTACCCCTCAGTAACATGCACATATTGCACATACAGAAGTGACAAGACTTTATTTTAGTTATTTTATTTATTCATTTGAATGTTTTGTAGTTGAACGTAGAAGGTGCTGCAGTTCCTATGTCCAGTCCTTGTCCTCCTGTCAAGCTGATGATGAGCTGGTGCTGGACGGTCACTCTGTAGTTATTTAGTGTGATAATGGCGTTTGATTAAACACAACACAAACACCATTGTCACACTCCACAACTCCAGAGGGCAAAGAAGTAAACGTGGCCTACACAAAGAAGAGGTGGAGTGGGTTAAAATAAGTAGACAATGGTCATGAGATAAAAAATAGATATAATAAATGTAATATTTGAGGAAAAAGTGCTTGGCATTTAGAAACTTTTAATAGCAATAGGACCTCTACACTGTGTGGGAGCTGGAAGAGGTTTTATCATCTCCTTTACAAAAAGGAGTCTTTAAATAAGCACTCATTTGAAGGTTCTTTAGGAACCCAAAATGTTTAAAAAAGATAAATTCTGCACATTTATTTGTAGTAAAACAGAACTGGCTGCCTACCCACATCAATATTAAGCCTAAACAAATGCCAAATAGTGTTTTTTGTTAATAAAGCACCACTGACATTGCAGCTTAGTAGTCCAAGACTGGGCTTATTCAAAGTCCAATAAACCAGGCCTATTATTCTTGCAGGTAGACATTGTGTCCACACAAACATCAAGTGACTAATCGCTTAAGAACCAATTGTGCTTAAATGAGAATGAATGATACAGTGCACTCTCTCTCTCTCTCTCTCTCTCTCTCTCTCTCTCTCTTTCTCACTCTCTCTCCCTCTCCCTCCCTTTCAGCTCTCAGTGTTCTTTATCAGTACTTAAACGTGGCTCTTTTCTGTGTGTTGCTGACTCAGGGCCAGTTTTTGACATAGTTTGAAAATATCTGTTGTCCTTCACATTGTGTGTAAATTTCATGATGTATGGACCAAAAGAAACGGCCCAAAATAACTTGGAAAAAAATCTGGTTCCATTGACTTACATTAAAAGTAAAGTAGGTTTTATCCTTCTCCTGTAAAGTTACCATTTTGGAGGTACAAGGTTTTCTTCCAACACATATATATATATATATATATATATGTGTGTGTGCGTGTGTGTGTGTGTGTGTGTGTGTGTGTGTTTGTGTCTCTCTCTCTCTCTCTCTTTCTATATATATATATACGTCATAGCAAAACTTCACCCTCCAGAGAATGGAAAAAAAAATCTAACTTTAATATAAGTTCACATTAGAAGATTTTATAAGTAATTATTGGACCATTTCTATTGGACCATTTTTTAAAAAGTAAAATCAAAAACTGAAATAAATAATTACAAGGTTTGAGTATGATTTTTGAACACTTTGAATGTTCCTTATCATGTCTGCTAAATATCTATGAGTAGACACTTTTTTTTACTGAACTGTAATGACTCTCTGCTGAAGACTCAATTAAACTGGACATTTTAAATCTAGATTTAAACTCACCAACTCAAAGATGGCTGCCATCGAGCGTGCTGGTCTCCATGTACGCCTGCGAGCTCCCTAAATGGTAATAATAATTCTAATTCACTCATCACATCCACACTCAATAAACCATGTGGACGTCCGGTGTCACACAGAATGCTCTAGCGCACTGTCACACCGTTACTCTGACCCGAACTCTACTGTAGCGACAGACGTGAGGTACAATCCCACTCTCCAGGCTCTGAGCTTCATGACTGTTTGCTGACTGTGTCCTTCTGGTCAGGCTCCTCTTTATGTGGCCTGAGGGGGTTTAGTCAAACAGTAAATGGAAGTGTGAGATAAGCTCGCCACGCTATTGATCAGTTGAGACGTGGAGGGGAGGTCACTCACCCAAAACCAGGGCCTTCTGGAAAATAAATATTAAAAAAAGAATAAATAAATGAAAGACCTTCCTTTTTTCTTTTTTTTTTCACTCATTAAGAAAACTGTGCAGTTCAGTAAGAAAAACAGAGAGTTGGGTCAGTTAGCAAGCACTATTAGCATGCTAAGTAACAAAATAAATCAGCTGAGAACATGAAAAAGGTTGGGACAGTATGACACCATGTGCGGCGACTTAGAGTTACAAATGCTAAAAAATACACAATATATATGCTATAAAAACATACATATATGCAAAATAAATATATAGGTAGACTTCTTCAAATCTTC
Organism: Pygocentrus nattereri; assembly: GCF_015220715.1. Classification (NCBI taxonomy): domain Eukaryota; kingdom Metazoa; phylum Chordata; class Actinopteri; order Characiformes; family Serrasalmidae; genus Pygocentrus; species Pygocentrus nattereri. The sequence continues at coordinate 13,821,383 of NC_051226.1, forward strand.
TTCTTCAAAACCTATAATTTTCCATGAACTGAAACCTTATGGCCCATGTCATCTTAAGTACTGTAGTACTGAGTTAATAAGAAAACTAACAATAGTAAAACAAGTCAAAAAAGGGCAAACAAACAAACTGTGCACTTGTTTTAGTCCAGTGAAGTCTAGACTAAAGTCTATTCAGGGTCACTAACAGATTCCTATCATGGTTTTCTGTTCACTGGGATGTGGTTGTCAGTCTGTGAGTGTGTATTACTTGCTACTGCTATTCCAGTACCAGACAAAAATGTTCTCTTACCAGAAAAAATGACTGTGGAACTGAAAATAGTGGGATCTGATGGACAGTGGCTGTTGTCTGTCGACAGAAATCTCTGCCCTTACAGTCAGTCCCTCTTATAAAGCCTTGTAGCAAGAGTTAATGCTGATGTTAATTAGCTTGCTAAGCAGTTAACACAATAAGATTCTAGTGCATTTCTTAACTGCAGGCTGTGATTCTGTAATTGTAAAAGAAATGACTGATATCCCTCCAGGAGAAGGCTAGTTGTATAGTGGCAAGCCTGTGGATCCTGAAGACACTGTATCATTAGGAAATCGAAGCAAACTACAAGCCAATTTCATCACAGGAGGCGGGACATTATTAGCCAAAGCCAGGATAAGAGGTGGAACATTAATAGCCAAACTAGCACAGGCAGAGAAACAGTGTTAGCCAAACCCAGCACAAGAGGAGGAACAGTGCTAGCCACAACAGAGGAGGAAATGAGGAGGAATGTTGCTAGCCAGAGCTAGATTATGAGGCAGGAAATGACTAGCCAAACCCAGCAGAGACAATGAGGATGAACATTGCTGGCCAGGGCTAGTACATGAGGACACTACTAGCCAAACTCAGCAGCGGACGAGGAATGTTGCTAGCCTGAACTAGTAAATGAGGTGGCACATTACTAGCCAAAGCTTGCAGAGAAGGAACGTTGTTAGCCAAACTCAGCAGAGGAAGAGGAACGTTGATAACCAAACCCAGCAGAGGAGGAGGAACGTTGATAGCCAAACCCAGCAAAGGAGGAGGAACGTTGATAGCCAAACCCAGCAGAGGAGGAGGAACATTGATAGCCAAACCCAACAGAGGAGGAGGAACATTAATAGCCAAACCCAACAGAGGAGGAGGAACGTTGATAGCCAAACCCAGCAGAGGAGGAGGAATGTTGCTAGCCTGAACTAGTAAATGAGGCGGCACATTACTAACCAAACCCGGCAGAGGAGGAGGAATGTTGTTAACCAAACCCAGCAGAGGAGGAACATTGTTAGTCAAACCCAGCACAGGAGGAGGAACGTTGTTAGCCAAACCCACTATATGAGACAGGAAATTACTAGCCAAACCCAGCAGAACAGGCAGGACATTGTGAGTCAAACCCAGCACTGGAGGAGGAACATTGTTAGCCAAACCCAGCAGAGAAGGAGGAACATTGTTAGCCAAACCCAGCACAGGAGGAGCAACATTGTTAGCCAAACCCACTATATGAGGCAGGAAATTACTAGCCAATCCCAGCAGAGCAGGCGGGACATTGTGAGTCAAACCCATTACAGAAGGTGGGATATCATCAATCAAACCCAGTACACAAGGCAGGTCATTGCTATCCAATCTCAGCAAAGAAGGCCAGAGATTGTTAGCCAAATTCAGCAGAGGAGACGAGACATTGTTAGTCGAATCCAGCAAACAAGATGGGATAGCGTTCATCAAACCCAGCAGAGGAGACAGGGTACTGTAAGTCAAACCCAGTACTGGAGGCGCTAACCAAATCCAGTGAAAATCACCTATGCTGGCTAATTCCAGCACAAGAGGCAGAGATTTGAGGCCAACCCTAACAAAGGGGGTGTGGCACTTATGTCCAGACCAAGCTCAAGAAGGGCAGGGCTTGTCTGAATACAAGTGGGATTTTTCTTAGAATCCACACATTTTGGAGCTGCATGTTTGCTCGTCCTTGAGGCTGATAAGCTCCTGATGAACCATGTTCCCTTCACAATGCAGCCAGGTCGGAATGCTGGAAACAGCATAGAAACTCATGTTTAATTACCAGGAAAACAGTCTTAGAAGTGGAACAACTACAAAAAAGGAAAAAAAGAGAAAAAAAAAAACAGAAAAACTGAATACATTCCATTTCCTGCTTTTAGGATCTGATCACGTTACATACATTGTTAATGATACATTAACGATACGTTATAGTTTTTACTGGTATCATTAGGGTTTAACATTGTGCAACTCTGCTCTGCCCCACTGTGTGCAGTGAAAACACTCTGAGGCCTTGAACTAGATCAAAAGCTGAATTAGGGCCAGACTTACCAGGCTGCAATCTGCAGAAAGGTCATATCAACAAGCGTTTTACATGAAATAGGACCGTCTGCTAGGAGAAATCTCCCCCCACTCCCAAACCTGCGCTGATACCCTGAATTTGCCCTTGTTTGCCTGGCCTCTGGCCTACTTGGGGCCAGCCGGCCGGTCGAACGTGGAGTGCAGTACATCTCAATTTGACGTTGTGGAGCAATGACCTGCCTTAAGCTTCAGTCCAGAGTCAATAAGAGTTTCCAAACATTTGTGGACGGGCTGACCTTAGAAAGTGAGCATGTGGCCCAACGATGTGATACTTTTGAATTCCATGTCCATTAACTTTTCTTTTTTCCTTCTTCAATAACATCAATGATATATATTTAAAATGGTAAACACCTTTTAAACTGCTCATTTAAATTGCTGGCTAAAAGTGTATTGTGTAACCACACAATACACTTTTACATAACTATAATAAGAAAAAAATGTCAAAATCACAATCTTTTCAATGACTGCTTTTCATTGACTCAATTTCCAGTCAAAATTATTTACAAGTTATTCTCTTTCAGGAGATACTTTTAAGGAGCGTACATAAGTTCAAAATGATTTATTGTTACAAATAAAATGGGACTGCTAACAACCATGCAAGGTGGGTAGACCCCCAAAACTGCCCCTGATGTAAATTAAAGATTCCCAAAATTAAAATGTCTTGTATTATGCAGGATAAAACATAAATAAAGTACAATATGGCCTAGCACATTGGAGCAAGTGCCCTAAAACAAGCTTCCTTAGTAGGGCGTAAGAGAGAAGAAAACACTTTCTAGGAGGCGAGTGAACTTATGAACTTCTCAAGGCCAAACGGCCAAGATGGAAAAACACCAGCGATCATGTTAGAATGTGTTAGGATGTGCCTGGTACAATGTCTTTTTTAAAAAAATTATTCAGACCGGGCTTTGGAGATAATGGTTTCCACATGATCCCATATGATAGACGTATGGATGTCAATTTGGACATAATGGTGGTGTCATGAGATCAGGAGATAACAAAAAGAGGTGGGGCGATATCACCCCACCCTTACTGAGGGTATAAAATATGTGTACAAACCCTGTATATGTGTGAGTGTTGCCCGAAGGCCTTTTGGGAAGCATTCTCAATGCTCAAGAAGGAATAAAAATGAAATGCACTTCTTAATTCTGAAGAGTCTTCTTGTATTTCTTAGTTCGTTTGATTCTTTTATTTTCTTTTAACAAACTATTGAATTCATCTTATTTTACTGACCACAAAAAATACTTGGGCTGGGTAGTCAAAACAAGTGTCAAGCGACGACACCCCCATCAGATAAATAGTACTAGCTTTCATCGTTGAGAGAGAGAAGGAAATCAAGCTGCTTTAAGTCTGAAAACATCCACAGGTTTTTCTGTCCGTCCTTCCACTGTGAGAAGACGACTGAGTGCTATGGGTCTGAAAGAATGTGTAGCGGTTTAAGGAGACCACCCCAGAGTCCAGACCTCAACCTCACTGAATGTTTGGAGAATTACTTGGATGGTGAGAAGCAGAAAGTCTAACCAACTTCTAAGACTCAGTGTTTGGGGTGTGGCGAAATATCCCTGAAGATTTCTTTGAACAGCTGAAAATATCCAGAAAAGAATGGAAGCTGTAATAAAGATGAGTGGACACTAAATACTGAAAAGGTTGACATATTCAGTTGTTGAGGCTTCAGATTATTTGCTCTTTATGCATACACTGTAAAAATGACTCGTCAGATCAAGCTACATAAATGCTTCATGTTGTGACAAAGCAACTGAACTAGTTTTTACTCACAACATTACATTGATGGAAAAAATCTGTCACTCAAAGTAATTATTTACATTGAACAAAACTAGTTTAATTGCTTATTAATACATGAAGTCATGGCCACAACTTAATTGTCTCATTCTCATGCCTTACTAAGTCATGGTCACGCATTAGGATCTTGTTCCTACTCGTTAATAAGGCGTGGTCACACATTAATTTTATTTATATGGGATGTCACCTGCAGAGCTGGTTTTAGGTCCAACCCTTCTCAAAACTATCATAAAACACTGTCTTGGTTTATTTACATATATTTCATTCAACTTTCTGTGACAGAGCTTTTAGCTTTAGAACATTTTAGATACCTTTAGATGTCTCGCTCCCATCACCACCATTTATTAATTTAGAAAAAAGGGTGGAATTATTTAAAATAAGCTAAAATTTTACTAACAGCCTCCATTGTTATATAGCATATTAAAAATTCTTCTCATTCTGAGCACGTACTGGAACACACGTGGACTCGAAATAAACACAGCACGAGTTTGCATTCGTCAGTTTAATTTGAACCAAGTTATACGAATCGCAAGGGCTTGTGGGATGAGGAATCAAAACAAGGCCAACAATCCTCCATCAATTAAAAAAACAAAAGAAAAAAAAACAAAAAAACAACAGCCCCCTACAAAAAGAGAGAGGAAAATAACGACGAGAACAGTAAGAAGAACTTCACAAAATCTACTGAGCCACGTTTGGGAACAGCATGGCATGTAAGAGAAAAAGAGAGAGGAGAGACAACCAGTAAGAAAAGAAGCTGTCTGAAGTGTCACTCTCAGAAAAAACTGGCCTACATGCACAGATCCAGAGTGTCCAAAACTGACCCCGGAACAGCCATCGTGACGGCCAGTTTCAGCATCGCCTGAAAGCCTCGCTCCATGAACGAGTGCTCTGTATGTTAGCAGCAGGCAGAGAACAGACTGTAGATATTGCACAGGAGTATTCGAGAGCTCTGAACAGAAAACATTATAGCAAAGTCACATTCAAGTTAATAATAAAAGACAAACGTCAACCCCACGACCCTCGTGAGTGACTGTTAAAGTGCTCTTATAGGTTCCGTGGTGTTTATAAATGGGTAAAAGGGGGGAAAAATGAGGGAAAGAAAGCAAGGATGTACAGAAATGAATGGAAGTGATAGGAGTGTTGTGTACTAAGAGTCTGCAGCACTTTCATTTCTCAGTCAGAACGTTCACATATTCAACCTTTCATTCATGTTAATACTTACAGAAGCTTTAATACATACAGTGACAGAATTAAAAGTTTGCCCCCCCCCCCCAAAAAAAAAAAACAACAAACTAATTTACAGCATTATATAAGCATAATAACGAGAATAACAATATTAATAATACAATTGTGAAAACCGAACTCATTTACATGTCTTATTGGTCTTCCCCCTTTTCTCCAGGGTTTGAGCAGGAAGAGTGAGTAGCTCCATAATTACTACGTAATCATATCAAAAACACAGATACATGTTCATGCCAGTTTTTCTTAGCACTACAACAGCCACGTTGATCATGTTTTTTTCCCCAATTATATTAAATGATATTTATTTTGTTACGGCCTGGCCATATCAAAAATGATATTTCTCTTTTTTTTTCTAAAACTGTAAACCACATCATCGGTACAAATATCAGCATGATAATATAATCATAATAATAAACAATGATCAGAATAAAAATTTTAAAATGATTATGAACATCCTTTTCGTTCTTGGCTTTGAAAAATAAAGAACAAAAAATTAAAGAAAATAATCCTTGCAGAAGGAGTGAAGAGGAGGAGCGAGGATGAGGAGTTGCTCTTTGTCCTGTGATTGGCTCTTGTTTTTCCTAAGGTAATCTGGTGGTTAGACCTGATAGGGGTGACTGAAGCTCCCCGTTGGCTGCATTTAAACTACCAATAGCTTTTATTAAAAGACAAAATGAAAAAGTCTTTTTTTTCTTCTTCTCAAGGCCATGCTCCTCTGAGGCAAGTAGAGAGAGAAACAGAGAAATATATCTGAGAAAGTCTCTGCCTCTGATAGGAAGAAATAGAAAGACAGAAAGAGAGAGTGCTAGAGAAAGAGAGATACAAAAACACATGAGAAAAGTGTCAAAAAGAAAAGTGAGAGAAACGACAAGAGATAAAGAAATGCAGAAAGAAAAAGAAAAGCAAAAGGAAAAGAGAAAATTGGGGAGTGAAGAAAGAAACAGCATGAATAAGAGAAGGAAAAGAAAAGGAGAAGAAAGAGACCGAGAAAGGAAATAGAAATAGAGAAAACAAGAAAAAAGATGAACTGACAAAAAATGCACAAAAAAGAAAGAATGAGAGAGTGATTCAGGTAGACAGAAAGATGAAGAGAGAGACAGTAGGAGAAGAAAGCACCAGAAATAGACAGCAAAAATGAGGAGAGAGAGAGAGAGAGACAAGTATTAAAGGACTCTGCTGAGTGCTCTATTGTCTACTAAAAGTCTCTGTGCGTCTCTATGCGAGTCCACACTGGCTCCTCGGCACACGGACACATGCATTACTGTTGTGATGATGCTGCTTCAGGCGCTTGGCTTCGGCCATATGACGGCAGCGTGTGTGTGTTGTGTACAGTCTGTGTTGGCAAATTGGATGTTTTTGTGGCCATCCCTCTAGTCCACTCCCTCAAAGCCCTGGGCGTTCTCCACTGCCAACAGCAGCTTCTCCCTCAGGTCATCAAACGACTCATAGGCCGGCAAGTCCAGCCGGTTAAAGCTGTGGAGAATAAACAAGAAAAAAAAAACTGAACAAAGGGCTTCAAGAGATAGGTTGGCAAAAATCTGATTTACACAAGTCCAACCCCCACCTTACCCAAGCCTAAACTACATTATTTGTAACCCTGATTGCCGTTCTGACAAATTTTCACAATGAGTAGTAATTTTCCAGGCTAGGAGCTCAATCAAGTGCATCTGAAGGTACAGATGATGTTTAGTCCTCTAATTAAGATCTGGAGAGAGCCAATGAGAGAGCTAGAATGCTGAAATCTGGGGTTTCGAGTGCTGTTTTAATTGCCTTTTTGGCAGCTACCCCACTTGCTATAGTGAAGCATCTGAATACAGTGAAGTAAATATCTTGCAGATGTTCTGTTGATACATTACATTACGTAGATGTACTGTTAAAATTACTTCCATTATGCAAAACCTAACCTTACGCAACACCTAACCCTGGCCCTAATCCTAATCCTAACCTTAACCTCAATCCAAAACCTAACCCTAATCCTAACCCTCATATGTTTTTGACATGTTACTGAGGGGCTGTTGAGTGTTTATTTCATCTAAATTTCCTGAATTTTTATTCACTTCAGCAGCAAGAGATAGAGAGACAAGGGAGAAGACCCTGGAATACCTGATAAGTCCTTTTAGTGCCAATCTTGAGCATAAAACCATAAGACTGGAGCCTTAGGCACTGGACTGATGGCCACTGGTAAAACCACAGCTCCAGTTTTCTAGTGCGAAAGGCTCCAGTTGAAAAATGCCTATACTGTATCTATGAAAATGAACTGCTGCAATCCTGAGGCCTCAGTTAGGTCTGTATTGTTTGTCCTCAACACAGAATTCAGGAATGAAGCTGCCGTGGGTTAGAGTCCAACCTAAGAGAAACTCACCATGTGTGAGCACGGGGTAGTTTGTCTGGCGTCCCCCACTGCTCGATGGTAAACAGCTGCGGCCCATTTGAACCTACAACAAACGGCATGACAAAAAGAATCTTTTACAAAAGACACAGAAAAGCAAACGGGGCTTGCAAAAGCATATTTATTTTCTAGATTAAGAACATCCATAACTCTATAATCATCTTATTATATATAAATATGGGGATTTGATGTAAATGTAACAAATGACATACAGAAAGGAGGACAGACAGAGCCGCTCTATAACAGGCACATAAAAAGAAACCATTCATTCGTCATATGGTGAACTATGTACTAAGTAGGATATATATATATATATATATATATATATATATATATATATATATATATATATATATATATTATAGGATATATATGATAGGATTATGTATATATATATATATATATATATATATATATATATATATATAAAATTGTAATATTATAAGAATAAAGACTAAGCGCTGTTTTATAATCAGATTAGCTAACATCTATGCTGTTTTTAGGTACGGTGAATGATCCAGAATTCACATTTTTAAGTATTTAGTGTTGTTTTTATGATGTACTGAAAGGTTTCCTAAAGTTTCACAATCACATGCAGTCGTTGTGAGTTCAGAGGTGCATGTGAGTGCATTGTCTCACCGTAGAGCTCAGCGAAGCCGTTCATGGGCACTCTGGACGTTCCTGTGACGAACTGTAGCAAACGAATCCTCTTCTCAGCATCCATCAATAACACAGCCTGCAAAGATAATTATAGATGATAAAATTAGTGCCTGTCATAGGAAGTATTGACAGCAAAGTGGTGACATTAAATTATAACTAGACAGTTATGCAGCAATTTTATATACCATTGCTGTTTGGAAGTAAACCTCGTACCTCAATTTTTCTTTTTTTTTTTAGTTTTGGACATAATTTGAAAATACTCGTTTCCCTTTATGTTGTGTGTAAATTTCATTAAGAATCGGCCCAAAATGAATTGGAAAAAAGTCTGGTTCCTTTGACTGACATTAAAAGTAAGGTATGTTTTTTCCTTTTCTTCTGATAGCAGCGATATATGTTATAGAGTGAAACTTTTTTTTTTACAACTAAAAGGGTTTAACCATTACTATTTGATTACTGACAAACAGTAGGGTTTAGAGGGTTTAAATCCTTATTACATTTAGTATATAATACATATGGAACACACTATTGTTACATATACATTCTTAGATACACTATGTGGCCTAAAGTGTCCAAATATCTCATCTAATTTGTAAATTCAGCCAATTTAAGGTGCACCTACTGTGTGTAACCGCACACACAGTTTGTATAATTTCCATGGAGAAGTATTGCCAATAGCAGCCATACATGAGCCTCATGTACGAGGTCACCATGCCCAATGTCAAGCGTATAATGAACCAACAGACTCAACAACATTTATCAGTATTTAGTGTGTCCACTCTTTGCCTTTGTTGCAGCTCTTTTCAGGAGACTCGCTTTCAGTTTTTCAAAGAATTGTGCAGGAATATTTTTCCCACCTCCAAAGTTGAGTCTTAGAGGTTGGTTGCATTTTCTGCTCCAATCCATGTAACCTCAAAAACATTGTGACATTAAGGTCTGGGCTGACTGGGTGGTCAGTCCATTGTTCTGAGAACACCTTTTCTTAACAGCTACACGTCCTTTCAGACCCATAGCACTGAGTCATCTTCTCACAGTGAAAGGATGGACAGAAACACATGTGCATGTTTTCAGATCTGAAGCAGCTTGATTTTAACTTATCAAAGATGAAAGCTTTAAGTGCTGTTTATCTGATGGCTATTAGGAATCCAATTGTAGCTTTTAATGATTTTTTTCTAACTCCAGTTTTGGAAACTCTTGTTTTTTCATTTATTTTCATTTTATGTATCTTCTCCTTCCTTAAGCAAGTGCAAGTGGATTATCTTGTATCTAATCTCCTCAGAAATATCTCCTAAAAAATGAATAACTTGTAATAACTAGACATACACAGATACATACTTCACATCTTAACACCGTCTAAAAACAGTGTGTGTGTGTGTGTGTGTGTGTGTGTGTGTGTGTGTGTGTGTGTGTACACCATGTCTCCAGTCTGCTGATAAGGCAGTTCTGATGTGCTCAGTGACTCTTTCATCAGAGCAAACACAGCACGAGCATCACATCAAAAAGACTTTGATCTACAGATTGTGCCTTTCTCGTACAGCACACACACATAGGTACTCGCTCACATGCACATGCACACTCCTGCACTTTAACCCTTAATAATTTTTTTTTTTTTAAAAATCAAGCAAGAACAATCACTGCTCCAAAAGAATAACACACAAACAATCTCTGCTTACCTTCCAGAACCACTGAATGACCGGGTGATTTGGGCAGTAGCCATTCTTATAGACACTGTGCTGCCTCCAGTCGTTAACATCCACATCCCCCAGACCACACATCAGCAGCTGCAGACAAACACAACAGCATAACGTTCAGCATAACTGAACTCTAAGCTTATTATTCAGTACTCAGTCTTGAAGTGCTCATCTCACGGAAAACTGACCTTTTTTTAATTTTTTGAAATGTAAGTTTGATGCAGCATGTAAACTTCGATAAGGTTTCAAAACATACCATTCACTTCCCAGGCCAAATAGTCCATATATGGAAAATAAGCTAAAAATAGCCCATTTTACTTACTGTTTTTGTGATGTCACAAAAACTGACAGATTTACACAGATCAGCCTTTTAGCCTATAGCAGTTTAGCCCTGTCCATTCACACTGAAGCTATCAGCAGTGGACTGCTCTTTGATTCAGCCTCCTGAGATATAAATACATTTTTAAAAATACTGTTATACAGTGAACTGTATGTGGACTAAATGGTGTTTCACTGCACAGATGGGTCAAAATGTGGAGCTGAAATTTCCCCATTGTGGGACTAATAAAGGTCACTTAAATTAAATGGTAATTGTCTATGTAGGAAAGTTCGCTATATATTTATTACTATTATATATACACGAGTAAAAATTAAAATACAAGTTGAACTGTATAGACCACTGAACTGTTATGAAGTTAGGACCCTACTTAGAGGACTTTGGCAAGTTTGGACAATTCTGTAATATTCCTTGTAAAAGCTGTTGCCCAGTATTCGATCCTAACTGAAGCTGTCATGGTGTCTAAACAGATAAGGTAGGATTTCAGAGTTAAGATGTTTCTTTAATAGAGCATTTAAGTCAATGTCCGTGTAAAACACATTATAATACATTCGTTCTGTGCACTGTAATGTGCGCATGTGATGTCATGCGATAAGAAATGTTACCTCCAACTCATTCTCATCAAAGATTTTGATTAAGTCGATGAGGATGAGCTCTGTAAATCCCTGCAAGACAAAAAAAATCCAATCAAGATCAGATAAATAATGGATGCGAGCAGCACATTCGTGTTCTGACCACCCATCACCACAGCACAACCTTTAGGAGACACTGCCACCTACTGGCAGGATGTGTAAATGTGCCCAAACTGAGCAATTTCTAAGAATGTGTTTTTTTTTTGTTTTTTTTTACCTCCATGAAGGCATTCATCTGTTTCTGGACCCTGTTGACAAACCTCCACTGTATGACCAAGCTGCCCAAAGACAGAAAACAAAGGAATTTTACAGCAATGCAGAAAAAAAATTTGCAAAGCCATTAATAGCAGCTTATGAGACTGAAAGACTTACTCGATGTACTCCTTTTTGTTGTCATTGGTGACGACCATATCCGAACCACTTGGTTTCAGATCCACCTGGTACGTCTGAATGAAACCAGGGGAGAAAAGAAATCAGTTCTGATACAGTATGTCCAGAAAAGATATGGTCAGCAGACAGTGAACAGGTTTGCTTGGTCTATGATACGAACTCATCAATAAAAGTTTCAGCTGAATGGATTCAGGTAGGCTGTGGTTACCTGTCCGAAATTATCCTCATCGATGCAGAACCGCAAATCCAGTTCCATTGGGTCATTCTCCAGAATCCACTTCAATGAGTTGTAGTATTCGCTGTCCTACAAAAACACCAACATACATACACTGCAGTTAAAAAAATCCATAAAACCTCAAAAAATACATAAAAACTCAATAACACAATGAAAATTTAAACAGATATTTGGAGTATTCTGGGAGCAAGATGTTATAAATTGATGCACAAAATAATGTAATTATCTGCTTTATTATCATCAATTTACTGAGATTTGATCACCAAAAGCCTTGGCATTCTAGACTTTACTAGAACTTCATTCTTGATGTTCTACAGCTTTCTCAGACAATGAGTCTTCTACAACTCCTTTCATCATTCTGAACATTTCTTTCCTTGTCTTCCAGATTCATAGTCTCCTAGTTGCGCAGGACTAGCATATCAGAATCTGTATATACATTTATCTGTACATTTATCTAAATGGGTCTTATTTTATTTAAAGCACAGACTCCAAATTGTTTCAACAGTGGCCATAAACCAAATAATACTGCATTTACCATCGTGACTTGCGGTTAGGTTTTTTTTTATCATTTATAATATTTCTCCTTTCTTTTTCTTCCCTGATTTTCTCCCCAATTTATTTGTCTCCAATTAGCACCCACTAGAATATTTCAGTTCCTGTTTGATCACGTTTATGAGTAGAAACATACCACTGACTCCATGTCATTCAATGTGATCTGCTTTCCCAGCATCATCTTGTAGAAGGGTCGGATGAAGAAACCTGGAAAACAAAACAGTAAATAAGCCTCCTAAAGACAGATCCTGATCACAGACGTTTAAGATTATATCCTGAATGGCTGTCAGCACCACTGATCAAGGAAGCAAATGGTTAAACTTTAGATCACTGGATTGGCCACTTGGAAATAAAGTGCAACCATACCGTCCAATAGTTTGCCATGATAAACAGCCATGCCTGCTACGCGGCCAATGAACTTGAAGTATGAGAGATGGTCTTCATTGCAGAGGCCTGAGTTGGGGTTGATCTGAAGAGTGTAGTTATCTCTGTGGAAGAAAAAAAAAAATTAATTAAAACATTTAAATTATGCTACAGTGACATTTCCAACAGATCATCGTTCTCAAATGAAAAACCAACTTTTACCAACTAAATCAAAAAAGAAAAAAGTTCTCCAACAGCGTTCTCCACCAAACACCAGAGTTCTCCACCAAACACTAAGACTTCCATCAAAAAAAAGTCACCATCCACTAATCACCATCATTCTCTATCAATCATTCTTCAACACCATCCTTCTTTAAAGAAAAAAACACTGTTCTTCTCCACCAAAACCCATTTACAATGTTTCCAGTTGTCTTTATAATGTTCCAGTAACAAAGCCAAAGAGAAGATTATGGAGACACTCGACAATCACGCACAGCTAAAATACTAACATTGAATTGTAATAAAATGAGAACAACAGAGGTATATTATTAAAAGTGGATACTAAAGGGTAACCTGAAGCTTGAATCTTGCACCTGAACTGTAGACAAAATGCACATATGTTCACCTACCAGAGCTATGGGTCAAGCCACACAGCATGAACTGACCTGATTCTGACATCACAGAATTATTGTCCAGAGTTACCCGTTACAAAGCACTAAGAGTCAAAGAGCCCCCTGCAGATTCAGGGAACACACACAAAAGATCACAAGCTTACAGAAGTGAGATATTTCTGACCGGAACCCTGTCTTCTACCAAAGCAATTTATCAGCAAACAATTTATGACACTTAAGCTTCACATACACCATTCATGCTTTCATCGTAGCAACTGAATAGTGGCAAAAATCTCATTCAACCTATCAATTCATTTGTATTGACAGAAGAGTGTCAACAAATTTCTTACAGTAACATCAGCCATGCAATCTGCTAGCTAGTTGTGCAGGTTACAGCTTTAACTTAGCTAGCAACATTAAAGAGGGATTCCACCATTGTAAACAAAGTTATTCAGAGTGGTTTGATGTAAAAGGTTTTTCTGACAACAGCTGGCACGGACCACTTCATCATGATTAAATTAAATGGATTAAAATATATTTTAAGTCAAAACTTGCACATTATTCGGCATACAACTGTTTCATGTAATAACTTTCTGTGAAGGAGTTTTTATAGGTGGATGTCTGGTTCCTATCACCACCACCGAACACTTCTGACTCGGCAAGTTTATTTAGTGCGGAGCCTCTCATATTAAACCAAAACAAACAAACAAACCCAAATGATTCTGTTTACATCGTAACTGTTTAATTATGCAAAATTTTTGAAAACTCAGTGGAGTCCCCCTTTAACACAGCTGAAGGAGGTGGACTTTCTGCTTAGCCAATCAGATGTTTGTCTCTAAAAGCCTCAATTACACTGATTAAAACATAACATCTGCTCTATCTAAACGGTGTCACATTTCAAAAGAAGATAAAAAAAATCTTTAGAAACGTATATATTAACTGACAGCAATATTATGTAAGCTAAAGCACACTTGCATTAGCTAGCATCACACTAAATAATGAGGGGGAGGACCATCTTATCCACTTATCAAGACTGAGACCATCGCTGGGGACTCATAACAGTATCAAACTCATAACAGTAAATCTAAAATATCGGATTTGTTGGTGGGGCATGGTTTGGACTGCAGGCCCTCACTGTTAGCCAACAGAAGCACATCCATGAAAAGCAGTAAACACAGGGGCATTTCTGATTGCATCTAAAGGCTGAGAAGGAAATATCACCCTACATAAATTAGGAAATACCTGAATCGCAATGTGGAAAAGTTTCAAAGTGGAAGCCACAATTTACTCTCAGCAGACCTGCATTAACCCAGCCAGCCAACCAGCCAGGCTCAGAAAATGAGGACAAATGAGAGAAATGAAGCAGAGTAGAGAAAAAAAAAATGAGTGAGATGGATGAGGGAGGAAAGTGACGGATGGAAAGAGAAGGATGGATGAAGGGAGGGAGGGAAAGTGAGAGAACCCGACAGCAGCATGTGGCGTCTGTCTCCAGTGCTCTTACATAAAGCAGAGCATCTGAATAGCAAGAATGAAAAGTACTAGAAGAACATCACTGAGAGTAAAGCGTACATTATTCATTCCTCAGACGTTTCCCCCTCGGCTAACAGATGAAATACTGCTACAACTTCAAAAACACTGGCCTAAATATAGCCCAGACGTAGAAAACTGGGTTAGCAGCAGCTGCTTTGGCCAAACTTCAGGAAGAAAATAAATGGCACAAGAAGAGCAGCCACTGAACAAGTAACATCAACATTAGACCCTCTGGTTACATTAGTCGAAAAGAAAATATAGTAATGGACCACTTGAGGCGGTTTTTAAAAAATATTTTTCACAGTGTTGACTTTAATTCAATCGTTGAGATGCAAACAATGACATTCAGAGTAGTTTGATGTGAAAGGTCCATTCTAGAGATTCTTTTGGATTCATTACAGTGCTGGTGATAAGAACCAGGGTCTGTATTACTTCTTCTGTGTAACTTCTTAATTCTGAAATCTTATCTCTTTAGTCACCATTCCAACCTCACTTAGGACTGAATTTAGGACAGAAGCACAATTTCATACTCTTATCCTAACTTCAGTAAGAAAACAGTATTACAGAAACATCCTATCTAGGCATAATTTCCGATATTCTATCCAAACATTAAGACAACCCTGAGGTGTCTTAACTTCTGTTTTAACCGTCTGTTTCTATTGTTTTGTGCGATGACCAGCAGCACAGTTCAGTATGACTAGCATAATGACGTTACATTTACCTAGTTTGAAAAACGTAGTTTGACTTGTGAGGTTTCTTTCTAACAGTCTTTAATTTCCACTGTCTCCTCATATCACCTTCATGTGTTTATATTGATGAAAACTCATCAGATATAATTTTACAGTGATTGTGTATAATAATGAAGAGACAGAGCTCAATGTGTGTCTGTTTATTAGGAGGAATAAGGATAGCGTTTGGGAAACAAACTGGAGAGCAATGACGCTCTGCTAAACAGTGCGAAGCGCTGCCAACATTTCAAATCATTAAAGGCACTTTAGTTTTGTTCGACCTTTTTATTTATTTATTTTTTTTTAACATCAGTAACAGTGGCTTTCTAGCTGTCTGGCTAACTATCTAACTTGATTATTTTGATTACATGTTTATGTTTCATCTCTGCGTGTATGGTCGGTTGCTACATAACTAATAATAAATAAGCTCAGATGCTGATTCCTAAATTAAGATCATCATCATCATCATCGTCGTCCTTAACCGCTTAATCCAGATAGGGTCACGGTAGCAGTTGGGAGAGCAGAGAATCCCAGATGACCCTGTCCCCCGCAACTACCTCCAGCTCATTCCCAGAGACCCCAAGCCGCTACCAGGCCAGATAAGATTTGCTTCTTTAACACAAATTTGTGGAAAATCTTGACCTGTCAGATCTTAACTTGAGCTAAAAAGATACAAGGTTTCTGTAATACGGCCCCAGGTCTACAACATAATAGCAATTAAATTTACAGTTCAAAATGACCAGGGAACCTGCACGAGTTTTTATATGTAATGTTGATAATAGTGAAATAATGGAAAATCTGAAAAAAGGAAAACATACTGTGTGTGTATTTGGAACTTCTCATATAAAATTTTGATGTAGATTTTAGAGGCTTTCAACTCAAGACTTCTGGTTCTCATCAACACCACTGCAAACAATTTTGACTCTTCTCTAGAACGGTGCAATTTACATCCAACCACTCTGAATGACTGTTTACATCTTAACAGTTTAATTAAGCATAAATTTAAAAATAGCCCTTTAATTCAGAATTCAGTTATGTGAATATGTGCATGTAAGCTCAGTCAATCATATTTCAGAAGCAGGAATGGAATATAAGTGCTCAGCCATCACTTCAGCCAGCCCACGTCATGTTGATTCATAGCTTCTGTCTCTGCTCACTAAAACCAACAGCTAACAGCACATGACTACTGATAAACAAGCCAGAACCACTGCTGTGAATGACTGGAGATGCTACATTACCCCAATACCACTTCAAAATATGTAAACACACCTTCCTGCTGTATCTCTACCTTAAAACTATACTAAAATGTATTGTTAAAGCTGAATTACACCAGTTTTTCTGAACTTCTTCATAATGCAATCAATGAGATTTATATAAAGTTATTCAGAGTGGTTTGATGTGAAATGGAAAATTACTGACTGATTTCTTCAGAGTGGTGGTGATGTGTCTACACGTATGCCGTGTAGCAAGTTTATTTATTAACCAAAACCACCAGTGAATCCTCAGCTGTCTTCTGAGTCATTATATGTAATGCTAATGATCGTAAAATAGCGGTAAATCTGAAATAATCATTTCAGGGACTGTATTGCCTTACAATGCCCTGCATGCATCTCTCCGCCATGAATGGATTTTAAAATAAATATGTTTTAGGCAAAAATCATCTCAAAACCTGTATAAAATGTATCTGTATTGGACAGCATATTCATAACCACATTCATGCCTTAGCTTTCTGTGAAGGAGCTTGTAAAGGCACTAAGCTCAGCACCACTGTGAACAATTCTGACAGGCTACGTTTCTCTGGATTGACGAATGTCACATCAAACCACTCTGACTGATTTGTTTTGATTATTGTTTATCTTATTCATATAATTATGCAATTTTAAAAAAATCTGTGAAATTCCCTATTAAATCGTACTTTTAAAGCAACAGTCTGGCAATAAACTCAATTTTCTCCCTACCCAAAATTGTCAGCTAAGGCATGTTTGGTATCTGAAGTTTGCTACTTTAGTTTCTGACTGGAGCTATGAGGCTAATGCAGCTAATGCCCTCTAACTAGCATTGTGCAAACTGCAATCCTGAATCATCACAGCATTGAGTTGATATCTCGAACAGATTTGCCTACGAGGGTTGACACTGCCTGACACTTTATTTATGACAATGGACAAAAAAATGGTGCATAGCTAAAAACAGTAACAGAAGGCACATTAAAACCTGAACGTGTACTGTGTTCTTTGGATTTAAGAATAGTGTAGGGATCTGACACTTACGTGGCTGAGTATTCAAACAGTCCATAATAAGGGTTAAACATCTCCTTGGAGAGGAGAAAGAACCACTCTCTGGCCACACCTCCATAATCTAACCCCTTCTCTGACTCAAACTCGATCCATAGACGAGCCTTCAGCACATCCGGCCTCTTCAGAGACATTATCCGCCTGTACGATTCTTCGAAAATATTCCCCCGGTGGAGCTTCATCTCAAACCGGTTAGGAATATCAGCCTGAGAGAGAAAGAGAGAAAGAGAGAAAGAGAGAGAGAGAGAAAGAGAGAGAGAAAGAGAGAGAGAAAGAGAGAAAGAGAGAGAGAGAAAGAGAGAAAGAGAGAGAGAAAGAGAGAGAGAAAAAGAGAGAGAGAAAGAGAGAGAGAGAGAAAGAGAGAGAGAGAGAGAGAGAGAGAGAGAGAGAGAGAGAGAGAGAGAGAGAGAGAGAGAGAAAGAGAGAGAGAAAGAGAGAGAGAAAGAGAGAGAGAGAGAGAGAGAGAAAGAGAAAGAGAGAGAGAGAAAGAGAGAGAGAGAGAGAGAGAGAGAGAGAAAGAGAGAGAAAAAGAGAGAGAGAGAGAAAAAGAGAGACAGAGAGAATTTTATGCAATAGTATCCTTCAGATGTAATAGTATCCTTCAATTACCAGGAAAGTCCTGATCCGATCTGAAAGCCATTAAAAGCATATTTTAAATGTAGTGGTAATGGAACCACTTTAAAGTGGTAACAGCCCACTTGAAATATCTGATCTGACACAGTGTCTCAATTGTGGTCAAGTTAGTCTCCTTTTCTTAACCCATTATCCCATATATATATATCCTTGAATTCTAGGTTGACTGTATAAATATATAAATAAAACATTCATTAACAATATCGAATAAACATATCGCTGCTGTTGGAACAAAACTTTGCATCTCAATTTTTGCCATTTTTTCATTTTTTGACATAATTTGAAAATATCTGTTGCCCTTTACACAATGTATAAACTTCATGATAAAAGTACCAACAGAAATGACCCAAAATTATCTCTGAAAAAAATCTCTGAACAGGCAAATATCAGACTAATCTGATATTAATCTGGTTCTCAATTTTAATGAGACTTAATATCTTTTCAGCTTTAGACACCACCATAAACTCTGGCCTGATATGGCATATTTGCGTTTTTGAATATAATCATGTTGTAAACAGGATTATAATTTTATTACCGACAACCAGCAAAAAACAACATGGAGAAGGTTAAAGTCTCCATGATCCAGCCTCTCCTAAGCGACACATTCAAAAACTCACACAAATCCTAACCGAGTGTGTGTTTATGCTGTGTGAGAAAGATATTAACGCTGAATACAAAACACTTACACGTTTCTCTGTCATTTTAACACAGAATAAATTACGGCATCCTGGAATAAACCGTGCTAATTGCAGCAGAATCGACTGTTAGGGCTTAAAATCGTACCGGCTTCTTTAACTTCTTTCTGAAGTAGTCATACTTCTGCTTGAACTCTCTGGAGTAGGGAACAGCCTGTGGAGAGAAGCAGAGGAAAAACAACACTGACTCAACTGCAAACTCTGAACTCACCTTCCTTAAATCAAAGACAGGAAGCAGCACAGGACTGCACGTACAGTTTGTTGATCATGATAGAGGTCTTTGCGACATGGATAACAGAAGCCTGCAATATGCCAATGAGCCAAACCAATCATAAAATGCATTCCAAATCCTAGGTAGCATTTCTCGGCTGCTATGTCATAGCAGATGTCCATAAATTGCATTTTATTTAGAACTATTTGTATATTTGTAGTTTATTGTACCACATGAGAACATCTGCATTTCCGCGAAGAAATGAAAAAGCCACAAACTCAATGCATCATCTTTCACCAGTTCCCTCACAAGTTTCGTGCTGCTCTGGTGATGTCACCAGGCAGCCTCGAAAAATTTGTTTGACCAATAGGCTTCCAAGGAGGAGTTTTACTAGAACAGTCCTACCGAGGACCCGCACCACCTCAGCTGCAGCCTGGCTTTAGGACACAGCTACTGTCTTTTAACTGTGTGCTCTGTTCATTCTGACCAATCAAAGGTCCTGATAGGTTGTTCTGTGCGCGTTTTGATAAGGTGTTCATACAACACAAGAAAAGTACATTTATTTGGTCGGAATAATGCAGGCCAATCTGTTTTTATTGAAAGCTTTAATTTATGACAAACACAACTGAAAAACATATAAAAATTGTACAATCATATTAAATTAGTTTCTGTCTATATGCCCTCCAAATATTTCATGGCTAAAAATCAAAACTAAACTGTAAACGCAATGGAATCTGGTGATATTTAGGTCAAAACACAAGGATCCCAGAAGATTGAGGGAGGGACAGACGGTAGTGAGGGAGAGAGAGAGCGAGAGAGAGCGAGAGAGAGAGCGAGAGAGAGAGCGAGAGAGAGCGCGAGAGAGAGCGAGAGAGCGAGCGAGAGAGCGAGCGAGAGCGAGAGCGAGAGCGAGAGAGAGATGATGCTGACGATGAACTTACAGGTCCAGTGATGGCAGGACTCTGTAGACGAGGGTCTTCCCACTGGGTGTTCTTGGTGTCTTAAAAGGAAAAAGGAAATTTTTACTGTTTTTTTTATTATTTTAAGTTTATCTGACTTTTGTGTTTTACAGGGAGAACTTTTGCAGCTGGTGTTACACCAGCACTCATGCTCTCAAATAGGGGTCTGCATTCCTTTGGGACCCACCACAATATCTTGAGGCACAGGGCTAATTTTCAGTGTCATGTGTGGGAGTGGGCTGTTAGCCAGCCCAGTGGGACAACACATACATGTAGAGAAATCCTGCAAAATAATTAACAGTCAAAATAAAATGAAAATCCCTAAATAATAATAATCTGAAACTAAAATCTAACAAATACCAAAAATGACTGGACTTGTTGCAAACAGAAGTTTTAAACTTTGGAATTTTGTAAATAGAAGTAAAGCAATCACATAAGCATGTGAATTGCTTTCTTGCAGGCAACAGAAACAGTGAAGCCTCCAGACAGTCAGTAAAGCTCAAGAAAGCTAAATAAAGACAAATGACAGTCATTTTCTGTTGTGACTAATGCAGAAAGTTATGCAGAAAGTTCTGTTGTGATGCACTAAACGCACTAAACCATATGGGACTGCAGACAGAAGTGGGACAAAATGTTTTGTTTGTGGGTGGGTTTACACATAAAAGAAATATCAATGCTACATTATGATCAATATCACTTTCACTGGGAAAATAAAAGGATGATTTTCATTATACAAAATTTTCATTATACCACATACAAAATTATTATGAATGGTCAGCATTTTGGAATGAAACTCTTCACATATTTTGCTTAAACACACAAATGTGGAAAAGAGTGAGAAATACCTGAACATGATGTAAGAAACGGCTTCAGGCATAAGACATGTGGGACGTAACGCCTATAACTTCATTCATTCAATTAGACACAAATACTGCACTGTACTGAGAATACTGTACTGAGAATACCGCTAAAGCAGAAGGTATCACTTGTGTGCTCAACCTGTGCAGAACACAGCTGACATGGCAGAGTTTAACATTTGTAGTTTGATCTGTAAGCTCAGGTATGCTAAAACACAATTATTGATTGGACAGAATGGACTACTACAGTGTTTAATGCTGCAGTTATAGAACATTCTCAAATCTCTGTGTGTGTGCACGCGTGTGTGTGTGTGTGTGTGTGTGTGTGTGTGTGTCTGTCAGGTTTATAAAGTTAGCAATTTTAGTGGCACAATTTACAGAGAACTTGCATCCAAGCACATGCTTTTTAACTAGTAAGCCTGGCTGTCTACATGTAAGACAAGAGTAGCAAATCCTTTTAGGTGTCTGCAGTAAGTATATACTTACTGATTAGCAAAGACAGAAGGGAGAAAGAGGGGAGCAAAGACATGCCACATTTGGACATGACCTTAGGCTTATGTGCAGCTGCTCCCTTCTATTTGTTAACACTTTTCTTTAACAGATTATACAAGTTGTGTATGCATCTGAATGTGTCACCAATGGGCATGCTTTATTGTAATAATTATAAGGAATACTTGGATAATTTTGACATATTTGGCTTCTCTTATCAGATAAATAATGACTCCCAGTCCCAGTGTAAATAATTGTGTTAGCATGGGTTTAACAAAATGTGAGTTTCAGTAAAGGTCTAAATGAGACAGATGAAGCCAGCTAATAATATTCATTAAGCTGATGCTAACGCAACATCAGTGGTTAGCTCAACACAATTCGACAAGAATTCAATTCTATCACTTCTGTTACATCACCTAATAACTCAACTGCTTTGGGCTAGCTGATTGATGGGACCAGCCCAGAAAGAGCAAGGGCAATTATGATCTCTTGGACTTCCAGACATGGATGGCTGTGCCATCACCAGGGAGCAAACTCATCACAGTAGGGCCAAAGCTTAGACGACTGCACCACTCTGGGGTCTTGCACCATCACATTCTGAATAGCAGCAGGGTGCATAAGGCAGTGGGGCTGCAGAGTTTAGACCACCTCGCTTAAAAGAAACTGAGCAGAAAGTGCATCTAATATCAACAGAATCTATACTGTGGGAAGCGTCAGTATTGCTCCAAATATTCTGAATCGATATGCATCATCAATTACAGACAATTTTCTCCTTTCATCTATATATTTGATATACTGGAGCAGCCAATACATGCTTGGTGTCCAAAGTTTGCACTGCAGCTATGAGGCGAATATAGCTTAAACACACTTGCGTCAAACTGTGTTGAGTTGCTCAGTAATCCCAAACAGAGACTGTATGTTCTGACACTGTATGACAGTGAAAAGAATTCAGTCCTCTCTACTGGTTTTAGCTGTGCTTTAACCTTTATCTGTTTGTGACACTTAAATGGCAAAGTGAAAAGTTTGGTCTTACTGTGGTCGATGTAAAAGGTTCTTCCATCTGCGTGCACTCGCTCCTCCCACCCAGGCTGGATATAAAGAGAGAGAGAGAGAAAATACAGAGGGAGATGAACGGTTAGAGAAATGACTAAGCCAACACACCAGCAGTGGTACGTAACACACCCACACAGTCACAGCAACCACCCACAGCACACCACACACACGGAGATCCAGACTGAGGCTGCTTCTGGTGGGGGGGGGGGTGAACAAGAGAAAGATAGAGAAAGATAGAGAAAGAAAGAGACAGAGAGAGAGAGAGAGAGAGAGAGAGAGAGAGAGAGAGAGAGAGAGAGAGAGAGAGAGAGAGAGAGAGAGACTGATGAGAATATGATGAGAAAGAAAATGACGAGAATAAAATAAGAAAAAGAAATACATTTTAACAGTGATGATGATGACGACAGTGGTGATTACTCCCAATGATGACTGATTGGATTTCACAAACATGCATGACACAAACACACACACACGCACGCACGCACGCATGCAACTGCAATGAGCATTCATTGTCACCAATGATGATTATGGAAAAACATTAATGCATGACTACATGAAGGGGCATTCCAGCCTTGACCTAGCTGTGATGTGAGATGTTATTCGTCACGTCACGTAATAGTCTTTAGTGCAGCACTGCATCCCTCAGCCTCCTCGGTTTGACAGAATCCAAAATTTTGCATTCACTTTTGTGTTTCTGTCCATCAGTGGTCGCTTAGCACAGTTCCCAGCATGCAGTCTTAGAAACGTTACATGTTTCAGCTAAACTTAGTACATGACAGTGAAAGTAAACCACTGTTAGCAGTGCTGGCTGGGATGTGTTATAAAGATGGTTTATATTCATAATTATATGACAAAGTAAAAAAAGTCCATGAGTGTGTTTACATGTACTTAATAATCCAATAACTGCAGAAAAACAGATTTGGTCAGTAATGTGATCATCGCGTTTACATGCACTTGAATAATCAGTTAATGGGGAAACTCCAGGTCTACAGGAAAACTCACAGAAGATGACGTGACAAACATAACGTAAAACTCAAAATTCACCCCATGACCTTTTTTTTATTTTATTTATAAACATTGCGCCTTTTTACCTGAAAATATGAACATACATCATCTAGAAGATTATGAACATTTAAATCCTTAATTTCATCAAGCATGTATCAGCAAATTTACAGCTTTTGCGTGTCTGTTTATTCATAGGAATATTACTTATTTTTTTCCTTTTGCACGACATTAAAATAGTATTTTTTTTTTTTACACAGTTCATTTGGAGAAAATATGTAACTGTATTTTTTTTGCGACTAATATAAAATTTTTTTTTATATAAATAAAGGTCCAGTAGGTCCTTTTACCTGAAGTGTACACCTTATGTTTTCATGTGTTGAAGTGAAAAATATATATTTCTAATGTAAAATTTTAATAAATGTCTAAGAAAGTGTATATTAGCTTAAACAGGCTGGACAGAGAAACAACATACACACTGTGCATACATGAGTGTATAGATACACACATACAGGAGTGCGAGTGTACTTATATATATGCATATACATACACACACACACACACACACATTTTTCCCCCAACAATATTACTGACACTATTAGTACAGAGCATTCCTCCCATTGCTATGACAACAATTGTTAATTACACTGCATGCCAGTTGAGTCATTTGAAAACAAAGAGAGAGAGAGAGAGAGAGAGAGAGAGAGAGAGAGAGAGAGAGAGAGAGAGAGAGAGAGAGAGAGAGAGAGAGAGAAAGAAAAAGGCTAAATACATAAATAAATAAAAAATAAAAATCAACAGCAGCAGAGTGTAAGGACAAATAAAGGGGAAGGTAGGGAATATGGACAAAATGTAGAGAGAGTCGGAAGACTGAAAGGAAAGAGAAAGACAGCATAAAAGAATGAAAGATGTGGTAAGGAGGAGAGAAAAGATGAAGCACCAATACAGCACTTTAGCTTTAGTGCAGACGTCTTAGACCAGCCAAGAAAACCGTCTAAACTGTTTATCAGGGCTTTGATTAAACACTACAAACAAGAATAAATACAAGTAAACATTAATATAATAAAAAGTAATACAAAAAGTAGTATAAAAGGTTTTGGTAAAGCAGCTCACAGCAACTGCATGGCTTTCTTCAATTCCATCAGCAGAAATGATTTAACTTTTGATTAAACTGATTTAACAGTTTCCATGGTGAAGGACCGAAATGGGAAACTGGGAAAAAAAATCCCATTTAAACTAATCAGAAAGACGAAAAGTGTGTTAAGTGTGTAGAAGCATGGACAGTTCAGATGTTGTTGATATGCACTGTATGAATGTCTGCATTTATTATGTTAGTGTTTTTCAAAAGGCAAATACTGTCCAGATAAACAGCTTTAAAGAATTTTATCAGATGGCCTCGGACTTTTGGACAGTACTGTAGATAAAAAGGGCTGGTAGAGAGACAATTGTCCATGACATTAGGGAAGGAAGAAGAGGGGGGAGGAAGAATATGAGGAAAGTCCAGCAGGCAGGCAGGTAAACGGGCAGACAGAGAGAGGACCGACCTCCTCTGGAAGATTCTGCCAGCAAAACACGACACGTTTCCCCCAACGCCATGCCAAAGAGAGCAAAGAGAAGATCGCACACACGCACGCACACACAGAAACACACACACAAGCAGACTTTTGAAAAAAAGCACCGAGTGAACACCACCGGCCAAACGCCTGGAATCAACACTTCAATAATGTAAAAATCTGTATAAATTATCTAATGTTAGTCCTGCAGAACTGCACAGGCTTCAGATGTTCTTAACATTATTATCCAGAATTAAACCATAATAAACTTCAGAATACAAGTAACACCCTGAACTACGGGTACACGACAATATATGATAAAGTTAAAATGATTAACATCCAGAATGATCATTAGATTTTTTATAATATATATATATATATATATATATATATATATATATATATATATATATATATATATATATATATATATATAATATGCAAAATAAAGTTGTAACAAAATTAATGTGTTGAAACAAATATAATAAAATGTATAAAAAGAATTACATTATAATAAAATTAAGATGCAGGACAGAATTCTGAAAAAAAAAAAAAAAAATCCAGAAAGAAGTTAATATCCAGAATGATCTTGTTAGATGTTATAATAAAATTAAACATAAAATATAAACATAAACATATAAACATAAAAACTAGAATAAAGGTAGAACCAAGAGGTAAAAAACTTGACATCACTATAAACAGATATTTACAGTATATTACTTATTTACTTCAACTTCACATCTTGTTGTTATAAACTGTATAAAGCATTATGTATATATTTCTTCCTTTTATATTTCTTAATAGAACAAGTGATTCCAGACTTTTGAACAGTAGTGTATGAGAGCAAAAAAGTGATGCTAAAAGAGCTGAAGGAAGATTAAAGTGAAGGTTACAGGGTGAGCAGGACTAAGCAGAGCGCTCACGGCAGAGGGATAAGGGGGGGAAAAGAAAAAGGGAAAGAAAAATAAATCGTGGTCTGAAATAAAACCTGAAAGGGTCATAGAAATCCATCAAATTAAAATGCAAAGTTATTGAATGTAAGAAGAGAAGGAGGGAAGAATCAGACAGTGTTATTAAAGATGCACAGATCGAACAATTCAAATGCATATTTATGATTTATGCAGATTTCAGTGCTCAGATCCATGAAAAAAGACCTGTCAGTTTCACACTGTGACCTTTGCTGAGGAGGTGTTTCCTGACCAAGGCTTTAAACAGCCGTCATTAGAAAAACTGGCATTTAAAGGTGAAAGAAGTCCGAGGACATAAACAGCCTGTCAGACTCTGTGAGCCTGACACAAAAGAGACAAGTAGCGACCCCAGATCAGCCTTCACTGAAAATAGCCAAAGAACTGTATGTGCTCTTGCATTGATTCAGAGGGCAGTGTGAGTACTGGATGATGGATTAAAATGGTTCTGTTGCCCATGTGCTCGTTTCTATTAATTCTTATTAGTTCCTGAAGAAAAAAAAATGGAATTTTCATTCAGGAAGATAAAAACTATTTTACAGAAACCCTGATGTTTTTTTCTTTTGCTAACTGTTCATTGTTATAGTTGTGGTACTGGTCTTTGCAATACTGTTGCAATAATGTTTTTTTTCTCTCTATGTTATCACAGAAGGCCACAATATGCCGATGAGTCCTCAAACCAATCACAGTGCTCTTACGGTCTGCTGTGAGCGTCCTGACCAATCAAAAGTGTTTTGATGAATCAAGGTTTTGAAGTAGTCCAACCAAAGTCAATTATTTACTACACTGTAACCACGACACTTTATGGATTCAAAAGAATGAAGTTCTTTCAACACAGTAATATACTATTTTAGTTTATGCAGCAAGTAGAGCAGAAAGAATTCGGGAAAAAGTGATCTTTATGACCAGCTGCAACTACAATTGTAATTGCCATAATTTTCTGTAAATTAAGCTCTTTTTTGCTTAGACCTGTACTGTAACTGTACACATTTGTTACTAAATTCTACAAATAATAACAGAAAATGAAACTCAACTTTAATTTCAATTACTGTACTATGTTCTTTATCACCTCTCTGTAAAGCACTTTGAGCAACTGGTATGAAAAGTGTTCTATGAATTATTGTTGATATTATTATTATGGATATTTAACTGCTTATGATTGGTTTAACTCATGTATAAGCAATTTACAAAGTCTGTGCTATTAGATTAAATGACATCTGTTAAGACAACTTTAATGATAATATAGGCTATAAAACTGCAGCTCCTGCAACCTGAAAACTGCACTTCTTTAAACAGCAATTTCAATACTATAAAGATTCATCTTTAAGCCGTAGCAGCAAATGTGTGTGTGTGCGCATGTTTCTTGGGGTGGGTAAATAATAATCAATTTTTTTTTGTATTACCAGTCTGTTGTGAAAGATTCTATATCGACTGATGAAACAATCAGTTTCCCCGTGTTCTGGCCTCTGTTTAGGCTACTGTAAAATGCCGAAAGCAGATAGACTTTATAAATCAAACGCCTTAGCACAGCCCGGTCACAAAAAACAAGAAAGGCCTGAAACAACAGGAAACATCACCCTATGCAAGAAAGCAGCTTTGTAACAACCACCTCATCAAAATGCCAACATGCTAATAGGCTAATCCAGTAATATTCAGAGCTTTGCTTTAAGAAATGATTAACCATACAACTGTAACATGCCAGCTGAATGTCTGTTACAAGCTTCAAGTGTCCCCATTTTGGCTAAAACTGTTATAACTTGTATTAAACCAGCCTGGGTACAGCAGCATTAGCTTGGTGCTAACAAGAGAAAACACGAGTGATAGTTAGCAGATGGTGTAGTGGTGTTATTTGGATACAAAGCCTTCTTATAAAATAGTTTCTGCTTTATGCACAGCAATATATGCGCATGTTGACAAAAAAAAAAAAGCTTATGAAATGACAACTTATGACCTGGTTGTACTCTATAGTAGGGGTTCTTGTCCATATTCTTCCTTTTCTAATGAAATATTTCATGAGTACTTAATATTTCTGCCAAAAAATTAATTCTATAAGCTATATAATATGCATCACACAAATACTAAAACTATTTTTTAAAGAAGTTCAAAGCTATTAGATGAAACAGGCCTACAGATGAAATGAGTGCATACAGTGTTTGTACATTCAGGTTCAACAAAGCAAGCATTACTTTTTAATGACAAAAACAAGATGACTGAACACAATGTAGGCGACAGAAACCACAAACCGAGATGCAACAAGAACCTTTTTGTACCAAATTACGATGTGTGTCGAGATTCCCACGTCTACTGTTTAGAGCTGACTCCTCCCCTGCATTATTGCGCTAATGTATACTCCTAATACAGCACTTCAGAGTACAGCACTTTACACAGATGGACTTTTATTCATCTGCTGCTTTCTGGTGTCATTAGTCACGAGTCTTTATGAAAGAAAGATTTTGAATGAATACTTTAAACTGTCAAACACCTAATCCTGTTTACCTCTCGTGTGTTGATTCGTTCAGGGGATTGAGGATCCATTCATAATCACTCATTTGTAGTTCATTGTGGACAGTGCAGGCATGCTCAAAAACTGAGAAGCCCATAAGTGGATCTATATGAATGTCCTGAGTGAGCACTCGTGCACTGTGGGTAACGTAGTTCATTAAATACTCACGGGAAGTGGGCCGAGGTCACCTGGGTCCAGTGGTCCTTTAGTCCTCATGTGAACAGGGTACTTCAAACGAGGATCCTCCTGAGAGAGAGAGAGAGAGAGAGAGAGAGAGAGAGAGAGAGAGAGAGAGAGAGAGAGAGAGAGAGAGAGAGAGAGAGAGAGAGATTAACTGACGCAATCCCAAGATGCCCCCAGCCTTTACTCTCCTTCAATAGAAAACACCATTCACTGCCCAATCCCATGATGCACTGCTTCTCCCCAAAGGCCCAGAATACAGGGGCAATTGTGTGTTCTAATACAGAAAGCACTGTCTGGGGGAAAAGGCTGCTTAATTTAAGCTTAAACTAACTAATAAGTCCTGATTTCTGATAGAAAATCTTTATTTAAAACACACACACGCACACATACACCCCCCGTCTGTTTCTATGTCACAACCCAATTACGTACAAAGTGTAAGACCAAATAAAGCAAATAGTCATGAGGAAACACATTTTCTACACTAATGCATATGGTAAGAATCAAGTTCATGAAATAAAACTAAATTTTTCATCTAGTCAATAAAAAGCACTGCAAACTCAACAGACCTCCAGGACAAAGACGGCATCTGTGTGGAACAGAGTGTAACAAAGACGGGTTTGTATGAGGGGAAAGAGAGCAGAAGAGAGAAAGAGAAAGAGGGGGGAGGACAGGAGGAGGAGAATAAACAGCTTCAGTACCACAGTCAGACAGCAGGGGGCACACTAACACTGCAGTTAAACCCCTCAGCTAACAGGGTGTTCTCCTGCTGACCGGGTGTGTAGGTAGAAGTAAGGTTAAGGGTGTGCCAGCTTGTGCTAACTTTTAGATCAGGAAAAAAAAAAAAAAAAAAACAAACATTCACCACCTGAGAGAAATTCATGGCTCAGGGAATAAAAGGCCTTTGAAAGACAGAAGAATCCCCTATTTTCTTTTCAGATACAAGCGCAGAAATCTTGAATATCAGATGATTTCTCTTTTCTTTAAAAACTTATTTCTAAAGGGCCATTATTCCATTTTCATTGCATTTTATTTCTTTCCCTGATGCTCACTTATGACTTGTGTGGTCTTATGTACCAAAAGCAGCTACAATTCATTTTTACATGAGCACTTTAACCCTTACACTTAAACAGGCAGTTTTTGTTATTGTGCCTTTAAGGCTAGTATATGTAATTGAGCTCTGTTCTGATTGGCTGCGCCTCATTCGAAAAGCAGTCCAGCCTGAAACACTGCTAAGAGCTTCACTGGGAATGTGGATAATGTACTATATACTCTAAGCAGATAAATAGGTTGGATTTTGTGACATAATAACAACATTTAATTCAAAAAGGGCTGTTTTCAATGCTTACATTTCCATACACAGTCTGTATGTAACAGGTAGTATATGGTACATTTAAAAACTTTAGCAGTGTTTATATGCTACATCAAGCAAAAAAAATATATTTTCCATGATATATATTATTTAAATAAAGCACTTCACTGAACATGGTTCTCTGAAAGTATTGCTCAAATGCTCTACCATATAATCAAACAATGCCAAACTGTCACAATATAATATAATATAATATAATAGAATATAATATAATACAATACAATACATATGCATGACTAATAAAATCTCTTTAAATAAAACAAAAAAAATTATTTATATGCTGTAATAACTATTACAACAATGATATAATACAGAAGCTGATGGATTCATTCTTCATCTATCTCACCCAGCATGTTCTGCGGGTAAAACAGCTTGATAGAAACACTGTATTGGATGGGTGTCAGTTAAAGGGACCATATCGTATGTTTTTCATGAATTTTATTCTCCCACTGAGGTCCATGTACAACATTTGTGAGGTTTTATGTACCAAAATCCTAATTCGTAACTCATTTTTAAATGACATTTTCCAAGCTTTCTTTTTACCTTAGAATTCAACAGGCTGTTTCTGTTACTGTGCATTTAAGACTAAGATGTGTAAATGATCTCTGCACCGATTTGCTTATTTTGAGGCTCATTCAAAAAGTAGTCTATGTAGTCCTAAAGTAGTCCTTCTTCAACTTCAAGCTGTGAGTTGAATATGTGGATGTATGTAAATGCATTTTTTTGTTAGATAAAATGAATTCAAAACAGGCTGTTTTTGCAAATATGGACTCTTGATAGACTGCGGAGAGAACAGCATGACTTGAAACCTCTTGTTGCTGTACTACATTGAACTTTTATTTTGAAAAAGCTAGGAAAATATGTTTTTTCCCCATTATATGTGCCCTTTAATTAAAGCCCTTCACATCGCATGGTCCTTCACAAGTACTGCTCAAACACTAATGTCCTACAGGGAGAAACATACAGTCAGCAACATGACCTCCAAAATTACAGCACTTTTAATAAACGCTTTTAAAAATAAAATTAAAAACAATCTAAGGGGTATTTTTTGGATGAGGGTAATGTGCAAAATCAGGCTACTTAAAGAAACTGTAGTTGCAATATAGTACATATACATGGAAAAATAATCTAAAGCAAACAAAAATGATATATTTTTATATGCAAATATAACTAACAATGCTATGTTACAGAACCTGAAAGCATTAATTCTTTTATTCCTCTGTAATTTGACCCAGCATTTTATGCTGGTTTAACAGCTGAACAATGTCACTGGGTATCAGGTGGATGTCAGTCTAGGCTAAAACATCCTTACTAACTTCAGCACAAACTGCTGTAGGCTGAATAGGAGCATAGAAGCAGATGCATGTGTGTGTGACACCCCAAAAAACAAAGGACTTAAAACAGGCTGTTGTTGCAAATATGCACTGCACAGATTAGCAGTGAATGTGACATTTTGAAACAATAAGTTTAAAGATTGAAAAATGTTTACAAATGTTTAAATACTATTTTTTTTATTTAAAGGGTGAATTTCCATGATTCCTTGATTCCCTCTGAGCAGGTGACCTACAGAATTGCAACTGGCAAAACAAGAAAAATGAACAATCCACCGATAACTGACTGATAAAAACTGGGCAATGGCTTAAGACCTTGTGTGATCCTGACTGTAAACACATCGTACTGCGATACAAAACATACATTCACATCATGTTGCTGCAACCCTTAAGCAAAAAAAAAAAAAATAGCCTGTCATAGCTTCAACAGCCACAGATGCCAACAAAAGTATAACCGATGCATTGCTTTAAGGCTGTACTACAATAATATTTAAATTAATCATAATATCTAATTTCATGTTGTGTTAATGATACAGTGGCAGCACTAAATGAACACTCTGTAAAGTATATGGGTTAACTTTAAATCACCACCTTACACTGTGTTGAACAGCAAACACACACTGAAGTAGTTCAGTCTGGCTGTGCTGGCTCTATCAGCAGTGGGTGAATTCTTTCAAAGGCTCAACAGGGCTCTACTGCTGATATGTAGCATCAGCCAGTAAGTGAGGAGAAGCAGAAACAATATCTAAACTGAGGAATCACTGAGTCATTCACCTCCTACTCAGCTTTAATATCAATCTGCACACAATCTATAGTAGCCGGTTGCTATGACCCTATGTTCTCCAGCAACGAAACTCACCCACAACAACATTCTTCATAAAAACACCAGCACTGTCCAGCAAAACAGGAAGCTTCTCAAGCAAAACACTGGAATTCAACAAAGTGCACAACAAAACATGGACATTTTCCTACAAGCACTGATAGCCAACACCTCATGAAACACCTCATTTTCCACTTTTTACCAGTGCATAACACCATCATTCTCCAAAAACTAGCACCAATCCGTGTTCTCCAACACTAAGGTTTTCCAAATAATCCAAACATTCTCCAACAGACACCTTCATTCTCCAAAAACTGGCACAAATTCTCCAAAAAATACCACTGTTCTTCAACACTAACAGTCTCCAACAAATCCCAACATTCTCCAACAAATACCATCATTCTCCAAAAAGTGGCAGCAATTAAAATAGCATTTTTCAACACTAACCTTTTCCAACAAACCCAAACATTTTCCAACAAACACCATTACTGTTCAACACCTTCAAGCCCCAAAAAGTGACACCAATTCTCCAAAAAATAGCATTGTTCTTCAACACTCAAGGTCTCCAACAAACCCAAACATTCTCCAACACAATTATTCTCCAAAAACTCACGAATTGCCCAAAAAATACCAGTTGTTCAACACTAACAGTCTCCCACAAACACCATCATTCTCCAAAAAGTGTCACCAATTCTGCAAAAAATACCAGTTCTTCAACAAAACAACATTCTACAACAAGTCCCAACATTCCCCAAACACAAACATTCTCTAAACACCAACATTCTAAAGCAAACTGCAGCATTCAGCAACAAATAGCATCTCTCACACCATAGCTTTAATGCTTGTATTTCACTTCCAGAAGGAGACTAATAATTCAAATGAACCAGTGTGAATGGGGGGAAAATATTCTAGAGACTCCCATCAACCACTAACAGGCATGTCATACAAATTCAGTGTTTTGAGTTTGTGCTGGTGTTGTTGGGGTCAGTGTGCCTTTGATTTAGCCAGCATGCTGGTGTGGATGTTGTGGTTTCATTGACACGGAGGCATGGGGGAAAACAGCAACGGTGCTAGCAGGTAATGTCGGTGTATGCTGGCTGACCAGCGTGGGAATGCACAAATATGCTGCGTAACCCTTAAAAAAACAAAAACAAAAAAAGGCAGCAGCGGCTTTCTTTTCGTGTGGTAAACACACTCCATGTAGTCTGGTGATGGAAAACACTGAATGCAATGATTTTAGAGGACAGTCATTATCATTACACTGCCGTCCTCTTCAAAGCCCTTTTCCAATAAAGCTCATCAGGATTTCTTCACAACCACTTACCCAACATAATTTCCTGCTTTCACAACCCACAAACAAGTAAACAAACAAACAAGAGGTTTGCTTTGTCTGGCTATTAGCTTGATACAGAGGTGTGGTTCAATGCATTTGTTTCTATTAGCTGTGGAGTCTTTAGGATGCTAACTAGAAAGCCAGGATAGTAAAGCGATCACATTGTATCAGCAGTCATGTATTAGTGATGGAGTAGGCTGCAACCTAAAGAACAGCAGAAGTAATGTTATGGTTTTGAAATTTGTATTTTCAACTACTTTACTCTGATGGTTTGTGAACAGCTTTGTCTCCCATTAGCGGTCTTGGAAGTCTTGGATGAGGGGGATAAAGTAATTAATGTGAATGTGAGGGGTCAAAGTGCTGTAGGCACAAGAGGTGGATAAATGCAGTGGTTTTTGTGACATTACAAAAATAATGAATTCAAAACCGGCTGTTTTTTTTCAGCCCACTTTCCATATATTGAGAAGACAGCGTGTAGAAACAAGGGCTGTCAAATTATTAAAAATAGTAAATCACATTATTTTATGCAGTTAATCAAGATTCACTGCAATTGTCTTGTAGTCCCAAAATAATTGTTTAATTTTTTGTGTGCATTTCTCTCTCTGTGTAACACATGTGCTTCTTACCCAGGTGGTGGTCCTGCTGTTGTGGTCGATGAAGAAGGGTCTGCCATTGGGGGCGATCCTCATCTCCCAGCCAGGGGGCAGGAAGCTCTGTGTGGTTTTGTGCTGGGATTTGGGGGAGCTGTAGGGTGAAGGCTGAGGTGACTGAGGGTTTGACAGTGTGTCCTTCACTGCCCGCTGCAGCTGGATGTTATTGGCTCCCTGAAAGAAAAAGCAGCAGTTATTAGCTCCCCAGTAGAGAAAGCAGGCCTTGTTTTTCCACAATGTAAATATATTAACATTCGCACAAATAATGAAATTAATACTGGCAAAGCTCCCATTTTAATCATTTTTATAACATGCAGTCATGCAGTCTGACTCACCACTCGGACGTATATCATATTACATAAGTGACCACACACAGCAGAAGGGGAGGAGGGGACAATGAGGAGTTAGCAGGTTGGCATCAGCAAGCTAATCAGCTAGCTATGGAAACTTTGCAATGCAAGACTATTTTTAGTAAGTTTGAATATAATGTACATAAAATATGTATATAACTGATTCGTCTGGGTATAAGCTCTGTGTAGAGGTGTGGTGCTTTCGTTTATATTAGCCTAGCTAGTGTAGCCTTTAGCATGCTAACTAGCAAGCTAGGCGAATGATTCAGCTGTATCAGCAGTCAGGTATTAGTGATGGAGTAGTTTGCAACCTAAAAGGCCAGCAAATCGAATGTTATTGTTCTAAAATACTAAGCATTTTGGAGCATGTTACTGTGATGGCTTATGAACAGCTTTGTCCGCCATTGTTTTGAGTTTGAGAAGGGAAATGCACCAGGTTGCACTGATTTCTGGGCAAACTCTGCTGCTGAAGTTGGCACTTGCGTTCACTCGAACCTTTGCTGCTTCCAGCGCAACTTCACTTGAGCTAATAAGTAATGGAATGGCCCTTAAGATGGCATTGGACCTCCGGCAAGAGCAAATGAAGTGGCTCATTTGTGGGCAAGGACATGCTGAAACCAGCATTTTGAACATCATACACAGTGAGTGAAACAGGATACAAATAATGTGATAATGGTGATAAAACGCACGTAAAATGCAGAGCTGTCCCAACTTTAACAATGTATAGCCTACAGATCAGTGAACCGGGACTATAAAGGACTGTAGCTATAAAACCAGAACTATTATTAAAAGTTCTTCAAAAGGTTCTTGGCTTAGACTTTATTTGGTAGAGAACCACTGTGCGAAGATTCTTTAAATCTTAAAAATGCTTGCTTTCACATCTCATTTACAAATGTGGTTCTTCAAAGAACCATGCACTGAAATGATGGTTCTATAAAGAACAACTTTCGTAAACGATGTCTGAATGCAAAGAATTGTTTAAAGCACCTCCACATAAAACAAACGTAACACATAACACAAAAGATACAGACTTTTCTGCAAAATCCCTTTACAAGATTCAAATAACAAGGCATCAAATTGAACCAATAAGAGTTCTTTGACGTAATGCCACAGAACAACACCTTTTGGTTCCTTAAAGAAGCTTTCAATGGATGGCGAACTGTGACTAGAAATGACTGTGGCTATAAAACTGGAATTTCAATTAAACATTCTTTTTATAATTAAAGGTTCTTGGCTTGGCCTTAAATCTTAAAAATTCTCTTTTCACTTTCACATCTCATTTACAAATATGGTTCTTTTTTCTCCTTCAGGAACCGAAAGTGGTTTTTCTATCACTCCAAAGAACTCTTTTGTGGCACACAAACGGTCCTCTGTGGTTACATCATATAGACTGTACCAACATTAAGAGCTGTTTTTTTTTTTTTGCATTATGTTATGCGGGTTCCTTCATTAAGTAGGATTTAATATCTACCTAATCTTATTTTATGCAATTATGTCTTTAATGAGGGTTTTTTTTTTTTTAAAGGAACGCCTCACATCAGTAAGTACTTTGGGTTATGTAACAGAGGCAGGAACTTCTTAGCGACTTTTTAAATCCTGACAGCGTTTTTAATTACCACATGAATCAGAGGATTTCACCTCCATTCGCTCCCACTGTCTTCTCCTCCTGCTCTCACCTGCCCTTCCTCTCACACATTTTCTCTCTCTACATTTCTCAGACACATTCTTCTACTTTTTCCTCTCTCTAATTATGCTCTCGCTCTCATTTTCTGTCTTTCTCCATCTCTCTTCCCCACCTTCTTCACCAGCTAATGCTCTTGCTGTCTTTTCATCATGTGTTTTCTGGTATTACTCAATTGAATCCACTCAGGGCCACCAAGATAAGTAAAACACATCAGCAGCCACCTCTCATTCGGCCTGTTCTCCACCACTTTCACCATTTTCTCGTCAGATACCACACCAAATGGCTAAGTGCTTCACAAAGACTTTTCTTGCAAACTGCCTTCAAATGTTTTGAAATTAAAAGGTGCCAAATGGAACCATAAGGGTTCTTTGATGCAATGCCACACAAGAACCACTTCCGGCTTCCTAAACCTTCCAATGCATGGTTTTATTAGAGAACCACTTTTGTAAACGATACGTCTGAGTGAATTCAGAACCATCAGCCAACTGCGTTTTGCACGGAGAGGAATTAGACCTCTGCATTTAACCCATCGGTGCACTGAAACAGTCACATGCACACTAGTGAAGACACACATTAGGGGGCAGCGAGCACACTTTCTCAGAGCGCTGGGACAGCCCTATCCACGGCACCCGGGGGAGCAGTTGGGGTTTAGTACTTCAGTCACATACTGCGCCCTTCCTGTCACAAGGCTGGGTCCCTAACCTCCAGACCACTACTGCACCAGTGTGCCCCAGAGCGTGAAGAACCGTTTAAAGAACCTCCACGTAACATAAATGTTCTATATCAATTAAAGGTTTTCATAGAGAGACACTGCAAACTGCCTTCACATGATTCAAATGAAGGTTCCAAAAGCCATTAACTGCTGGCTACATTAGCTTCGTAGCTCCAATGCAAAACTTAAGAAGCAAATTTGAGACACCAAACGTCTTGGCTGAGTGACTATATTCAAGATAAGAAAGAACACTGTACAAAAGTCTTTTTTCCTAAACTATCTCTTAATACAGCAAGCAAAGAAACGCTCAATGAGAGGATGATGAAAAAACTGAATTTCCCTCAAACCGGACTTAGCAGCTTGAAGGAGAATGTGTCTGAAAGGGTCAAATAAGAAGGAAAGTATGATCTTTCAGTGCAGTGAAGAGAAATCCTGGCAGGCTCTCAGTACCAGCAAATGGCCAAGCAGCACTGATGGCAGGGAGCAGGTTTCACACAGCGTCAGCTCATACCTGCTGCCAAAACGGGAAAAACCCTCCACACACACGCTCACACAAGTGTGCAAACACATACGCAGAGATGAAGGCATCAAACCTGATACGCACAACAGCTGCAAAAGCCACTTCAGCAGAGTGATGCAAGATTTCAACACTGCATGTGAGGTCGCAACCTCCAGATGACTAAACGAGCACACCATGGAGCTTTTTTTGGGCCAGAGATGATGACTTTCGCCACTGCTGAACACTGAGGGTGGGAGGGGGTATGGGTGGGGGACTAAAAAGTTAAAAAATAGCCACCTTCTTTTGTGTTGGTCATCTTTGCGCCTCCCTAGCACACTAAATCTTTCACGAGCAGCAGAGTAGCCAGAGTAGCTGAGTGGTTTTAAAAGAGGGAAATGAAGGAAAGAATGAAAAAAGACCAACGAAAAACAGAGAATTGGATTGGAATAAGATATCTGGGGCGAGCTGGGTTTTTTTGTCATTAGGGGAATTCAGAGAAAACATAAAATTCAAGAAGAATGTAGAATATTTTCAGTAGAGAATCTCCACTGAAAATTAATTATTAAAAAAAAAAGTAGCAAAAATTTTGCGCAAAGCTTCAACTTTATCTTTTATTTTAAGTTCCTTCATTTCCATTTTGACAGAAACACCCACCTGCAGAAAGCAGAGAGATACAGTGCAACAAACTTGTGTTAATTTAGCTAGCTAGCAAAGCTAAAACAGCTAAGGCTGCTAAATGTTTAAAAAAAAAAAAAAGTTAAAACCGCAGTGACAAAAATAATTAATCATAACATTTATAAGTGTGATGTTGCATACTTTATATATATATACATATACATATACATATACACACACTCACACACTCACACCAGTAGCTATGAAACAAAGAACTGATGGGTGAATAACATCTTTGCCATACTACCCAGCACTTCTTGTGTGAACGGAAATGAGTTCTGAATGCCACCACATCACTTTGTATCCTTTGCCAGTTACAAACAGAAGCAAGTATCTAGGTGCTGTGAACCACCATACACAAACACTTGACAGTTAGTCGACATCTGGGAGATGAATAAACATATAGAGCTGGGGGGAAAGAGAGCAGGGGCAAGATCTGTGTATGATCCATATTTATGTTTGGGCAGTCAAAGTCAATTCAGTTAAAGGTAACTGAAAGGTTTGGAGCACACGGGTCAGGAAATTGCCTGCAGATTGAATCGGGTTTTGGAGCACCAGGCCTTTTGCATGAAAGCCATCCACATAAAAAATGGAAAAATAAAAGCAAGCACAGCTGGTGGGTCAGTAGCTTGAAATAAGGGATGATTCATCTTTATTTTCTTACTGAGTTTGAGTGGAAGCCCACTAAGAAAATCATACAAAGCAGCTTCTCTCAGAGACAAAAGTACAACCGTATGTGTATGCAGTGCAATGTGCAATCTGTTCATATATATATATATATATATATATATATATATATATATATATATATATATATATACACACACACACACACACACACACACACACACACACACACACACACACACACACACACACACACACGTATAATATACATACTGTACTTGTGTGACTACATTGTATGAATCATTGTATGAATCAAGAATTAGGAAAATATAAAAATGAGAACTACATGATAAAACGAAAAGAGAAAGGAAAAGGTGAGACAACTGCCATGAGCAATTAAACAGGGAATAGAAAGTGGTTAATAAAATAAAGGCGGTTAGGTGGACAACCATATGGATAGACAGCAGGACAGGCAAACCTAATGAAGAGATGGAGGGAGGATTAGAAGAGAAGAAAAAGGATGGACATTATGGCTGCATGGCACGATGTGGACAAAATATTAGTGTTCTGTGATTACATTGCTATATATTGTGATTGCAATATATCTTAAAATATTAAAATACTGTTTAATCAATAATGGTGTACAGCTGATCAAAACAATATACTCAAATACCTTGATTCATCAAAACACCCCAACAAGACTAATCTGGAGCTGTGATGGTCACAGCACCCAGTAAAAACACTGTGGTTGGTTAGAGGCTCATTTGCATACTGCAGCTTTATGCAATAGTAGTACTACAAATGCCATTTTTACTATAAATATTTCAAAAAACATTTTTGGGCAGTTTAATTGTACAGTTGAATGGATGGACAGATGATGGACAGGAAGGTTTTTTTGGACACAGGGAGTCAATGCTCTCACCTCTAGGGGGGTGGAGAGGGTGACTGTGGGGGAACTGAGGCTACGGGGGCGACGCATTTGGGGTTCGCTCAGATGGCCGCTGGTTGAGGGGGTGGAGGGGGTAACGCCACCTGTTGCTCCGGCAGAGGAACTGGCTCCGTCTTCAGTGTGCTAACACAAAAAGAGAGGGATTAGCAGGAAAAAAAGAGAGGGATTAGCAGATGTTAATTAACATGGGAGGGCTCCAGTGGACAGAAGGGATTGGGGTAATTAACTTCCACACCTCAAATCTCGAATGGGATCACAGTGGACAACAGTTTGTAGTCAACTGTGTAGTCAATTTGGATCAAAGCGCTTTCGTTCAGTTTTGTTCATACACTGCCTATCTGAAGTTTGCAGACAGTTTGTCTTTCATTGAAATTGCTCACGTTGAGCAATGTCTGCACTCTGTCAGCATTTGATTTGTCACCCTTTGCCCATTGTTATTGTACTCGACTGAGAAACCGAAGGGTTTCCAAACAGGAGATGAATGCGAGGATGATTCTGCTTGTATCAGTTCAACCTTGCTCTTCGCTCGCCATGTCCAACAGCCTGGCTAATTAACCATACAATGTAGGCTAACCAAACCAAAAGGATAGAGAGTTTGTTTCCTTGTCTGTTTGTGGTTAGGACCATCAAGGATTCTGTTAAATAGAACTATAAATAACATTCTCAGGATGATGTGTTTTATAGCACTGTATCTAACATAACATGCACATTGTAACACTCAAACAATAACACCACCATGTTTCACGTACCCCCACCTACAATTGCCAACTCTCAGCTAGCTCTGAGACCCTTCCTGATACCACGTTTCACTTGGAAATATGTAAAAATACAGAAGGAAAATGTGTTATGATTCTGAATCATGCTGTCCAACATCTCCTATAACTATTAACCACTTTTGGCAAACTTTTAGTTTAGTTCAGTTTAGTTTTACCCATAAAAGCAACAACTGCATCTCAGCTTGTTTGTCAAGGACATCATAATTCACATTACCGAGAAGCAGCATTCAACACACACCTAAAAAGTTAAGAAGATAATAAATGAAGTACTTTAGCTATCAACTGTGTGTTTATTTTCTTATTAAAACTAACAGCATTAGTCATACACCAGGCCTCACCAAGCAGACAACTCCATCCACATGCTCAATTTTTCAAGTACTTTGGGCCCCTATTATTATTCCATGGTGCAGCCTCAGAACCAATGTAAACAATTTATTGTGGGATATTGGTCATTTCTTTACACAAGCCTTCAACATTGCAATCATTCAGGGATTACTGGCATAATCAAAATGATAGTTTGAGATATATATATATATATATATATATATATATATATATATATATATATATATATATATATATATATATGAAATTGGTGAGCAATAGAGACAGCACTCCTGGCTCTACAGGCTGGTGGGTTGTACCTGTAGAATGGGCCGCGTCCACGTGGTGCTACGGTTGTTGTGGTTAACGTAATATGTTCGGCCCTTAGCGTCCTTCCTTTCCTCCCAGCCCGGTGGTAAGCCTGGAGTGGTGGCAGCATACACTGCTGATGGAGACTGAGGCAGGACATAGGAAAAACACACACATACACGTATAAACAGCAGTGCGGGGGCAGAAATACACAGCTTCCACTGAGTCAGCTCTGGAACTGCAGACTGATGGGAGATCAGGAGGATGCGCCAAAGGTCGCCACAGACATGGGGATCCAGCTTCTGCTGTTGAATGGAACTGCTTGATCACTTGCTTATGAGCGTTTGACGTAGAGTATGTGATGGAGGAACAGGTTAACGCTCCAGGACAGCCAATCAGAACAGACCTTACTTAAATATACCTGTCTTAAAGACAACAACAAAAATAGTCCATTTATTTCTGAGGGATGAAGATAAAATATTGTCAAATAAAATTAATTATAACTATTTTTGGTATAAAAACCAAATGGGGAAAATATAGAATATGGGCCCTTTAATAAACTTCACATTAGGAAAGTTTTACATGACCAGTGGCCCAGAAGATCAGTGGAGAACACTGTATAAAATGGAAGAGAATGAAAAATGAGTGCTCTAAAATCTATCGTACCACTCCAGCACAACATGGCGATAACAAAAAACAGAAAAAAAATAAAAAGGCACAATAAATGAGGGAAGTCCAATAATGAAGAGCAAACATTGACACAGGATATTTGAGGGAGCACTGGTTATATTTTCACCCTATTCCTAAGTGCATAAATTTAAAATAAAGCATAAAAAAATAAAACAAAAAAGGAGGAATAGTGTACTGATGGACATAGAAGATGCGTGTGAACATCACCAAAGAGTCCTCTAACCATTAGCATGATGGCACCAAGGAGCCAAGATAAATAATTAAATAAAGGACAAAAACAAAAATAATGAGAGAAAAGATGCAGGTATGGAGGAATAATAAACACGTGGACATTATCAAGGATGTCTGTGTCTCTTAGCATGATAGCACCAAGCAATAGAACAACAAATAAAAAGAAACAAAGGAACCAAAGAATACCAGAGGGAGAGAAAAGAAGAGTGTGGCAGAGATATGGAGGAAAAGTGCACATATGGAGGTAGAATATATACATGTGGACATTACCATATGCTCCTCTACGCCTGTGACCGTTTGGGCTCGGGATCGTCTGGACTGGGAGCTCTGCTGGCAAACAACAGCTGAGTTACGAATGGGCCGTGAGGGGGGGCAGAGGATTGTGAGTTGGGGACAGAGAGGTGGGCTGCAGATGGGTGCGGGCAGCAGGGGTTTTTTCTTAAGAAAGGTTTAGAATCAAGAGGGGGTGATTTTGTGATCAGGTGTGTTTGGAGTTGGGAGTGAATTAGTGAAGTCAGCTGTGTCCAACTGCTCTGTCCAGAAATGTGCTCTTTTCTAGATACTGTTGCATTGTTGGACAAAATTAAAAGAATGTTGGCAAAAATCAACTTAATGAGAACCTGAAGCACACAATTTCTGGTAAAAATACATAAATGTTTTATTAAGTTTAAATGATATTTTATATGTTTATGTATTTTACTGTTGCTGGCCAGCCTATTTCTTTCTCTGTCTCTACATACAGTCATACATCAAACACCTGGTTAAATCACGTTTTACTAATTTTCTAAGTAAAATGAAGTGAACATATCCTCTACAGAGACATTTGCCTGCAAGTATCAGTGCACAATTTATAATTAATCTGAAATAAAGTTTATTATCAGCATAATAAATCAGTTTAACACAATGGAAAAAATAGTGTATACATGTTAGATGATGTGTTAATTTATTTTCAATAAAACTATTTATTCAGGGGCACCTAAACTTTTGCATATGACTGTGTATGGCGAGTTCATGCTACATTAGCTATTGGTGTTGGGAATAACATTAACTTAGCAAGCAATGTTAAAACTTTCTGCTTCGCTAAAAACTTGCATGACAAGAATCCAATAATTTACGTTTACATGCACTCTCAGTAATCTGATCATAATCAGATTCTGCAGTTATCTGATTATTCAAATGGTCAGGTAAACAGTATACTCTGATTTCTTAGACTGAAGAAAGGTCTATAAATCTGTCTAAGAGAGCTAGATTTTCGCTCATTAATCAGATTTCTCAGTGCTGTAAACTCTTACTCTGATTTCTTTCGGATTTGTCAGTCTGCACGTGTGAAACAGATACCAGAAATAAGTGAGCAGCGGTACCGTGAGACACCTTTGGAGCAACGCTGAAACTAAACACATGCTTGATGAAATGAAGGATTTAAACATTCTTCATCTTCTAGATGATGTATGTTCATTTTTTTCAGGAAAAATGGCATGAAAAAAAGTCTATTGGCTGGTTGTAAAGCAGAAATCTGATTACTGTGCGACTCATGTAGACCTAGAGTTCCCCATTATCTGATTATTTAAGTGCATGTAATCACGTTGATCTGACAAAGTCTGATTTTCTGTAGTTATTGGATTATTAAGTATATGTAAAGCTGCGCAACGCTACCTCACAAACTGCAACAAATGAAATGTCTAATTATTAATTATGTTATTATGTATTTTAAGTTGATGCACAACAACTTATCATTGAGGTTTTTGCCGATGTTCTTTAGATATGTCCAACCTTGCAACAGTAGCTATAAAAGGATGCATGTCTGGGTGGAGCTGGACATCTTGATTTAAAGAATGGAGGGGGTTTGGGGTGGTGGGGTTGATCTGGTGGACAGTGCAGTGAAAGAGGTTCTGGAGGTGGGTGAGAAAATCAAGCTGATTAGACTCAAAGAGGCTTCTTGCAGGTTTAGGCACCAATAACCAGGTGAGCGATTATACTGGATTACACATACATAATGACTGGAGAATGTGAGGAGGGTGAAAAACAGGAGGATTATTTATGATTGGATCAAACAATGCATTTGAGACAAGATTATTATGAATTAGATTATTACTGTATATAAGGCTTGGTCTTATTAGTCATAGTGATCCACCAAAATGAAACTGGCCCAAATTAAAATCACATCTTTTTAACCACTACTTCCAGTTCTGATCAGCATTAAATGATCTGTAAAAGCATTTATCTTAGTGTACTGCTGTAATAATGTAATATTTCTGTAAAGATTTTCAGCACTTCTATAAGGTTTTTGACCAAAAATGGTAACATCTTATTTTAAGATTACTGTGTAGAAGCCTTGTATAAGTTCACCTTGCCTTTAACTAACATTCAGCTGAATATCTATTAATGGCAACTTTAGTGTTCTTTAGTGTTCATATTCTATTAAATATAAC
The DNA here is from genome assembly GCF_015220715.1 of Pygocentrus nattereri. Classification (NCBI taxonomy): domain Eukaryota; kingdom Metazoa; phylum Chordata; class Actinopteri; order Characiformes; family Serrasalmidae; genus Pygocentrus; species Pygocentrus nattereri. Next base: position 13,866,042 of record NC_051226.1, read on the forward strand.
TATTAAATATAAAATAGAAAAATTTAATATAAAATCTACCAAACGACTAAACAACAAAAGTTAAGATGTAAACAAAGCCATTCAGAAAAGTTATTGATATTAAATGCTTCATTCTAAGAACTTATAGAACCGCTCTCAACGGTGGTGAAAGGAACCAGATGTCTGAAGTGTTTAATGCCTCTAAAGGCTTCCGCACAGAGAGTTATTACACGGAATTTAAAATAAAATTTGTTCATGGCAGAGAGGTACATCCAGGATGTTGAGGCAAAATAGCAGTAAGTGTGAAAACTTTCTTTGGAGACTATTTTACAAAACGTATAAAAACTGCAATGACCCATTTCACATTAAACTGCCCTGAATGACTTTGTTTACAACTTAACAAGTCAATACCCTTTAATGTTTACTTAAAACCTGAATCTAACCCTACTAATGATGGTGAGTTTCAGCAGATAGTTTGTTAACCATTAAAAAGTCTGTCCATAATCTATTTGTGGTGAAAAATGGTGGCTAAAATTTCAGTGCATCTCTATAAGAGGATCTTGCATCATATATGTTACTTTGCATGGTTGATCACCCCCCCAAAAAAAAAAAAAAAAAAAAAAAATTCTGTCTAAAATAAGGTCTTATTATCTAAATGATTAAGACTCAAACTGTTACTGTTTTGCTCTACAAGAGTTGTGGCAAACGCAAACAGCAGCATTCCTTTATTTTGTGAACACAAACGCACTGTATACACCCATAACTGCAATGCAAGAAAAAACGTCAGAGCCTGTTCTACAAGAGACAAGCCATTCAAAGGCAAGTAAAACTGACACACTGACCTAATACAGTTGCTGTCATTAGCTTTACAAATTAAATTTATCCCTGAGAAACCAGCTTAAAGCACAGCGCTGTTTATAGTCACCTGTGATGTTGGTAAAATTACACCAGAAAATCTTTCCATCACAAGAAACAGAAGATTTTCTTAATGGAGCATCATGTTATGTCAGCAGTACATAAACACAGCTCTATTGTGGCCGCCTTAGCCTGCAGGCAGATATGCATTCTAATATCAGATAATGCAAAAATAACTATAAATAAATACTGAGGGAAAAAAAAAAAACACTTCTGGGCACAAGATGAACAGAGAGAGGCTCTGACCAATAGCTGCAAGACTGCAAATCACACAATTGGGCCTGACGTAACTGGAATTTTACTGTAGCTAAAAATGTTTAAAGTTAAAGCTTCCTACATCAGATTTTTTGTTTAAAAATAAAATATAGTACCATTACTGGATCATTCTAAAATATAGGGACCACGTCATAGGTCTTTACGTATTAACATCGCACGCACAGACTCAAACAGAAGATCCAGATTGATGTTTAGTTCTCAAATGAAAAACCAACATTACACTGAAACTATATGAAGTAGTAGGACTTTACAGATTAGTTCAATCAATACTATAATTGTTTTTCTGAATAATTTCACACAAATGCTATAGTTTCACATATGTGAACCACACTGCACTGAAATACACTGCTCAAAAAATAAAGGGAACACTCAAATAACACATCCTAGATCTGAATGAATGAAATATTCTCATTGAATACTTAGTTCTGTACAAAGTTGAATGTGCTGACAACAAAATCACACAAAAATCATGAATGGAAAACAAATTTATTAACCAATGGAGGCCTGGATTTGGAGTCACACACAAAATTAAAGTGGAAAAACACACGACAGGCTGATCCAACTTTGATGTAATGTCCTTAAAACAAGTCAAAATGAGGCTCAGTATTGTGTGTGGCCTCCACGTGTCTGTATGACCTCCCTACAACGCCTGGGCATGCTCCTGAGGATGGTCTCCTGAGGGATCCCCACCCAGACCTGGACTAAAGCATCCGCCAACTCCGTTACAGTCTGTGGTGCATTGTGGCGTTGGTGGATGGGGCGAGACATGATGTCCCAGATGTGCTCAATCGGATTCAGGTCTGGGGATCGGGTGGGCCAGTCCATAGCTTCAATGACTTCATCTTGCAGGAACTGCTGACACACTCCAGCCACATGAGGTCTAGCATTGTCCTGCATTAGGAGGAACCCAGGGCCAACCGCACCAGCATATGGTCTGAGGATCTCATCTCGGTACCTAAAGGCAGTCAGGCTACCTCTGGCGAGCACATGGAGGGCTGTCCGGCCCTCCAAAGAAATGCCACCCCACACCGTTACTGACCCACTGCCAAACCGGTCATGCTGAAGGATGTTGCAGGCAGCAGATCTCTCTCCACGGCGTCTCCAGACTGTCACGTCGGTCACATGTGCTCAGTGTGAACCTGCTTTCATCTGTGAAGAGCACAGTGCGCCAGTGGCGAAGTTGCCAATCCTGGTGTTCTCTGGCAAATGCCAAGCGTCCTGCACGGTGTTGCACTGTGAGCACAACACCCATCTGTGGACGTCAGGCCCTCATACTATTCTCATGGAGTCGGTTTCTAACCGTTCATTTTGCAGGGCTCTGGCAGTGCTCCTCCTGTTCCTCCTTGCACAAAGGCGGAGGTAGCGGTCCTGCTGCTGGGTTGTTGCCCTCCTACGGCCTCCTCCACATCTCCTGGTGTCCTGGCCTGTCTCCTGGTAGCGCCTCTAGCCTCTGGACACTACGCTGACAGACACAGCAAACCTTCTTGCCACAGCTCGCATTGATGTGCCATCCTGGATGAGCTGCACTACCTGAGCCACTTGTGTGGGTTGTAGAGTCCGTCTCATGCTACCACGAGTGTGAAAGCACCACCAACATTCAAAAGTGACCAAAACATCAGCCAGAAAGCAGAAAGGTACTGAGAAGTGGTCTGTGGTCCACACCTGCAGAACCACTCCTTTATTGAGTGTCTTGCTAATTGCCAATAATTTCCACCTGTTGTCTATTCCATTTGCACAACAGCATGTGAAATTGTCAGTGTTGCTTCCTAAGTGGACAGTTTGATTTCACAGAAGTTTCATTTACTTGGAGTTATATTGTGTTGTTTAAGTGTTCCCTTTATTTTTTTGAGCAGTGTAGTTTACTGTGTAATGTTACTTGCAAATTGTCCAAAAAAGTGCAAGTTTTCTTGTCTTGATACAGATGTGGAAACCTTTTCGGTTTAATATTCCTTTCACTTTGACATTTCCTCTGTAAAGTTAATTAAGCCTAATGAGCGTTATTTATTTAAAGCACTTCACTTAAGGTCAGCATCTAACCATCTACCATGCTAGAACTACTTAATCACTCTACAACCCTTCTTGGGGTAGATATGTTCAAGCTAGATATATTATAGGATTCATACCACAGTGGTGAGACTGCTGGTTCAGGCTAGATATGTTACAGGATTCATTAGTTTTTTCCTCCCTCTAATATCCCACCCAGCACTTTCTGCTGATAACAGTACTCTCTAAGTATAACAGAACAATGAAAAAGAAAACATTCCCAAATACAAAGTAATAATCTGCATCAACACTGTAAATAGTTGTTTAAATGGTGGGTAACAGTTTTTGTTAGGTTAATAAGCTTTTGAAGAATAATCAGGCTGTTTGTGCTTCACTCTTTTCTGAGGATAACATGCCTAACTGGGACAAAAATAAATAAACAAATAAATAAAAAATACAATCTAAACTACATTTCCCAGAATCCCTTCTTGGTCTTCAGAAACTCTGTCACTAGCCCTTGTATCCTTAGGAGAAGTGAGATGGCAGAGATAACTACAGATAACTGACAATAGCCAAGTCCAGAAATACACACACACACACACACACACACACACACACACACACACACACACACACACACACTCCCTAAACCTTCTGGGTCGTGGGGGATGCTGGAGCCTATCCCAGCTGTTGTCCAGAAATACAGCGAAAATACATTTCTCTGATAAACAAACATGAAGAGGAAAAAATGTTTACATTTTTACAAGACCTCAAGTCCTCATCAGCACCCAAGGTTACCCACAGCTCAAAACAGCAACTATTTCAGTTTTCACTTCAGACAAATTCCTCTAACCACCGTTAAAAAAAAAAAAAATAAAAAAAATCAAAGAATAACATGCTTGACTGGGACACAAATAAACAACACTAAGTTTCCCAGAATCCCCTCTCAGTCTTCAGAAACTCTGTCACTAGCCCCTGTATGTTAATTACAAGTGAGATGGCAGAGATAGTGCAGCTAGCTCTAGGCTAACCGGGCTAACTACTCTAGCTGAAGTTAGCTAAGGCCAGAAATACAGAAAAAAAATTCTATAAAAAACAAAAATGAAGAAGACAATACCTTTCGTGGAGGACGTCAAATCAAGGCATCCAAAACTACTGGTTAGCTGTAGTGCTAACTAGTACACCTACACACAGCTCAATACAACAATTTTAGTTTTGACTTTAAACAAATTCCTTTAACCACCATAAAAATAAAAAAACTTTGAGGAATAATATGCTGGACTGGGACAAAAACCAAACATACTACATTTCCCTGAATCAGTCCTCATAATTGCTATCACTAGCAAGTGTCTCCTCATGAGAAATGAGAAGGCAGAGGTAGCATGCTAGCTACATTCAGAAATACAGTGGAAAAATATAGTTTTCTGACAATCATGCTGGCACATCTTTCACTGAAGAGAAAATGCTACGTGTAAAAGATGACGAGCTGCCATCAGCATCCAGCAGTGTACCATTTAAGTGTAGCGCAAAATGTTACACCTCCTACCTCCAGCTCAGTGCAACAGCTATTTCAGTTTTTACTATAACTTTAGACCAATTTCTATAAGCACCACAAAAATTTTTATTTAAAGAATAATATGCTTGACTGAGACAAAAAACAAACCCTGAACTACATTTCCCAGAATCCCCTCTGAGTCCTCAAAAACATGATCGTTAGCCCCTGTAGCCTCCCAGCCACACACAGAGCCACACACAGAGCCACACACAGAGCCACACACAGAGCCACACACAGAGCCACACACAGAGCCACACACTGTCAGTCTTACCTGCTGGAGAACGACATGGCCTGATCATCTAAAGTTTCATTATGAAATGAAAAATGAAGGTTGTAAAAAGAAGCCTCAGACACTCCTAATAGCCTGACCCTGAGATCTAAAACAAATAAACAAACAAATACATACATAAATAAAGCTTTTCTTCCTCATTAGAAAAGTATAACAGAACAGCTGGCAAAGTCAAACGTACAAAAATGCAGACCAGCCGGCCACGAGGCTTCTCAAACACACTGACTCACACACGGCGAGCGATTACGCTGATGCTCCACCTCTGACAGGCCGAACCTCACTGCTCCGACTCCACAGCTAAATATATACCTATAAACAACTCAGACACACGGAGCCCCACAGCCACTCTGATGTGTTTCCACACAACAGTGGAGAAAAACAGGTATGATGGGCGGTTCTCAGATCAGGAGCGCAGTGTAGCACTGCCATGTGCAGGGATGCCACACTCCTGACACTGTGGCTCAGGCATAAGCATAAGCTGGTTCATGGCCAAGGAGCAATGATGAAAACAGACACAAATCTCATTTTAAACCCTCAAGTTCTCATACAGTTATGGATGAGGATGTTTGCTTGTTTACCCCTTTAACTGGCCACTGCACTGTCAAAAAATTGAAAAGCATTTTTTAATTTTGTTTTTCTTTGAAGATGTACACACTGCCAGCACTGTCCCATTTCTCTGAGCACCACAATAGACCACTCTGTATTTTCTTATTACTGCTTTAAATTAAACCTACAACTAGACAACAAACAACAATGTAGCTTTAAGTTCATAACAAGAAAGAGACAGTCTAAAATTATTACAGATATAAACAGACAAATGCTAATGTACTCTTACTCCAGCTAATATTACTAGCCTGTGGTGACAGGTTGTTTGAGGCAACGATTTCAGCAATTTCTTGCTGATTTTCATGTAATTCTTGCCTTTGCTTGTTGACGACTGGTGCTTGCCTGTCTGCCTATTTGTGACCTTTGCCAGTGGAAACTCATCCAGTAAAACTATAATAGAATTTTTGTCGGTTAATTAAAAGTTATACTGAAAATTAAATAATAGATAAGTCACTAACTTGGCTAATTGCAGGGTTACTAAACGAAAAGCTATTTGTAAGTCAGTTTTTATTTGTGACATGAAACCAACTGATCGGAAAGAGCCCATCAGTACTAGCAAGCTCATAGCAAAAGACTGGGTGCAACAAATTCTTCAGAGGTCTCCAGTCCAATTATATTCATATTTCCAACGGTGTTGTGAAAAACATGGGGAGAAGGAGAAAAAGAAAAAAAAAAAGCAGTAATTAACAACCCTAACAAATTCACGTAATGACTCTGGAAGTTTTATTCTATTACATTTACACAAGTAGAGTGTAAAATGGACTTTAGCTCAACGTTTCCCATTTCTTTCGTTGTGACTTGAGCTGTGTTACTGTAGCATTTTATACTGTCTGTAACATGATGCTGTGCATCCTGTGTGTGTTGGCCATTAGCTACATTAGCTTCACAGCTCCAACATAAAACAAACAGTGAAATTTAAATGTCACTGTAAATCTTGGCTTATTGGCTACATTTGGGCTGAGCGTGAAAGTTTAAATGTGATTTTCTTGCCAAACTGCTGCTTTAAAAATCCACTCAACACAAACAGGAGGATGGGTGTCCCTACGACTAAACTACAACAGTGGTGTTAACTCACTCTCTCTCACTGAGGATTCACCACAGAAAGTTCAAGGATTCAGACTTAATCTGTGTGCAAAGTGTCCAGAACAAAAGCAACACCAAATTTAAATGTACCATCACAGGTTCATACAAGTAAAGTTGCCACCCTGCAAGTGTTTAAAAAAACAGCCTCATGACTCACACGCTCACTTTCATCCTGCATTTTTCTTAGGCAGAAATCATTCACACAAAAGCTGCAGCAAATTACACGAATACCAGGATGAATTGCTCCTGTCCACAAGCAAACCATTTAGCCGTGGATTACAGAGCATTCTAGGTGTTCAATTGAAAAATCACTGTCAAATGAAATATCTTGTCATGACTCATTCAGGAGTGTGAATGAGAGGAGAGGGAGTGTTTGTTAGTGAATCACAGAGAAGGAAAGTGTGTGAGTTGATCATGCGGAGAGGAAGGGAGCAAGGAACAGAGGAAGAAAAGCGTACCATTGGAGGGGGAGGCTGGGCCTGGTCACTGACGCCATCGGTCATACTGGAGGAACGCAGTCTGGATGAGAGGAGTGACTGAGAGAGAGAGAGAGAGAGAGAGAGAGAGAGAGAGAGAGAGAGAGAGAGATTATATAATCACTATAATTATGGTTAAGGTAATTGTTATCACTATCATTATTACCTTTACACCGGTTATATTGTCATTTGAACATGTTCAACAAACAGTTAAACTGTTAAGCACTGTTCTTCTTCATAGTTTCTTCCACCAGTAATGTAGAGTAAAAGAGACTATTGTTGATTAGCAACCAATGGAATGATACAGTAAATTATTAGTAATAAGGATACTGATCATAATAATCATAATAATAATCATAATAATAAACAATACATTTGTTGTTATTATTGTTGATGTCATCCTGCTGTACCATTACTGTTACTGTACCTGCTATAAAAATATATGCTTTGGCAGTACTGTACTTGAAACAGTCATGCCAATAAAGCTTTCTTGAGTTTCATTAAAGGTGAACTGCACCGTTTTTTCTACATTTCTAAATAATTCAGTGGTGGTTCATTTTTAGAGAAACTTACAGACTCAGATTTCTATACAGTGGTAGTGATAAGAACCAGGGGTCGCCATGACTACAACACAAATACAGCCATTTTATGTACTGTCCAAAACCACCAATGAACCTAGATGTTGTCCGAATTTTTATATGTAATGTTGATGGTAAAATAGTGGAAAAAAAAAAGTTTTTTGAGGGATTATTTTGTATATTGTATTATTTTGCCTTACAGTGCCTTGCATGTACTCCTCTGCCATGAACAGAACCAAATAAATGGATTAACAAGACTTAATCACAAAACCATCGTAAAACAATGTCTCGGGCCTTAGGCAGCATAAATTCATAACCATTTTCGGTCGTAACGTCCTGTGAGGGAGCTTTCAGAGGGGGACGTCTGGTTCCCATCACTACCACTGAACAATTCTGACTCGGTAAGTTTGTCTAGAATGTAGCATTTCACTCCAAAACACTCTGAACGACTCCATCTACATATCAACCATTTAATTATGTAGAACCATTGAAAAATTGAATTAACTGTAATTTAATGGAATAAAAAATGCATCCAGACACTGATCTGAATGCAGCAATTCGATTACATCAATTCTGGGAGGACAGAATCAATTATAATACTAAACAATACAGTTTGTAGTCATTTCATTGCCAAAATAAAATTGAACCAGACTGTTCTAAGGTCAAAAAACAAAAACAAACAAACAACTTAATGTATGATTCACATCTTACTCTTGTGTAAACATTTCCTCCAGGCACATCTGTGAGTTCACTGTACTTTTCAAAATAATTAAAAAGAAATTAAATCTATAAAACCTAAATAACTGAAATGTAGTAATGCAGTGAATTCAGTCCTGCAGACCATAACAGTATTGACATAAACAGGCCTGATATTTACACTACACTGTTAGAAATAAAGGTTCTGTGCAGGTACATTTTTTGATCATCAAGGTACAAACAATAAATGTTAACATAAAAAGGTACAAGTGTGGTTTTAAGGTCCAGTTGTGAACCCCAAATAAGTTTTTCCAGGTGAAAAGTATGCATTTGTACCTTTTCATGTCCTAATGTTTTAAAACAGAACAATATAACAAAAACCCTGGAGATGAGACGGGGTGCGTGGAGTCAGTACAATTTAGAAAATATAACTTCAATGGATTATGGTACAGTTATGTTCCCTGACTAAAGGTACTGAGATGTACCCTGGGGGCATCACCCCAGTAACAAGAGGGGTACTGCCCCAATGAAAGTTTCATGCCTTCTTTTTCTGAGAGTGTAGACGTAGATATATTGAGTTTGCAGAAAACAAGTTGCGATCTTAAGGAGAGTGAAATTTTTCCTGGTAGATTCTCTCTTTCCACCCCATCCCTGCATCCCTCCGTCTCTTCTGCAGCCTGTGCTAAAAGTCAGCATGAATGCACTGGAGAGCGTGAGAGAGAGCAATCATGCTAGGCTAATATTCACACTTCAGCTGAAATACTGTATAATGTGAAAAGTTCTTTGACAGCACAAATGTTCAGTCATTACCAACAATCGCTCATGAAAGAGTTTCACAGATTACAAAGCATCAATTCACCCTAAAGCACAAACTATTCCATTGATTAATGAGTTCACCTATCCACCCAAATACCCAACCTTTCCTATATTCTTTCACTCAACCATTCACCTCCTCTATTCTATTAATCTATTCTTTAATTTATTTGTTCATTCATTCATCTATCCATTCATCCACCCATCCTTTCTTCTATTCATTCACTCAACCATCCATCCCATCCACCCTCTCATATACTGCTTTATTCATTAACTCATCGGTCATTTGTTCATTCACTGAATCATCCATCCCTTTCTTTCATTCATTAATCTGTTAATTTATTCGCTCATTCAACCATCCATTCTCTTATGGTTTCATTCGTTCAGTCACCCTCCCTTCCATTTATTCAATCATTTACATTTTATATTTATGGCATTTCGCTGACGCTCTTATCCAGAGCGACTTACAATTTGATTGTTTTACACAAGTCATCCATTTGTTGATTTGATGATTGTTTTACATCATCCATCTATCCTATATTTATTAATTCATGAATCAATCCATCTATCCTCTCTTTATTTATTTACCAATTCGTCTGTTCTTTAATTCACCCATTAATTCATCTTCTCCTCCACTCATTCTTTCAACCATCCATCCATCTTCAATTAATTCATTCACTGCCTGTATTCATCCATCCATTCATCCATTTTTCCCATCCCATTGTGTTCTAATCCCTCAACCCTCTCGTTCCTCACCCCAGCCGTGCTGGTTCCAGGGATTTCTCCGTTGGTGTCTGGGGTGAGTGACAGCCTCAAGCTGATTTCCTCGGAAAACTCCGGAGTGCTGTACTGGTTGTGAATGGGTGTGGCAGAGGAGGGGCCAGGTATAGCCTCGCCCATCAGGGTCGGGTCCTCTTCAGTGATTGGGTCCCACGACTGAAAGAGGAGGAGTTAATTCAACAACACACAAAAAAACAGCAAGTACATCGAGAGACGATTTGTTTTGGCATAATGGGACTACATTAAATAAAAGCTAAACACAATCTCTTCCTCTTTCTCACGTACTAAAATAAAAACTCGAAAACCAAACTGGGTGAAAAGTAAATGTCTGGCAGCGTCAGAGCAACAGAATAATTAAGTGTACCACTGAAACATCTGTACAGTGCTGTAATGTACTGTCTACTGTAGACCTAGAACAAACAGAAAAAGCCTTATTTTTACAGTCAAAAGTTTCAAACAAAAACTGAAGGTGTCAATTTAGATGAATCCCTAATTAATTTTTAAATTTAGTATAATACACAACTATAAAACCTGAGTAATGACCACAACCGTAATTATCTCCTGAGGTTTAAGAGGCTGCTATTGATATTATGATTTTATGAGGTCAGACACACATCGTCCAGGTCTCTGGGGTCAAGGTGTTCGTTCTCCAGGTCCTCACTGATATGGCGGCGGGAGCGAAACACTCTGTGAGCTTCCTGATTAATCTGCCGTTGCTGGTTATCATTCTCCGTCTCTGACACCACATCACTGAAATGACAAGAGACAACAGCAAACCATCACAGTTAATACAGCCACTACAGCTGCACCAAATCCATCAAATACCACTCTTTATATCTAACAACTACTTACTAAGTTTGCTTCTCTAGTTTTGTACAGGAGCTAAGAAGTAATGGAAGCTTATACCCACCAATTATCATTGTGTAAACTGTACATCTAAATCCATTACACACTCACCTCAGACATAGGAGTGAAGTCCAGTTATCTCAAACAGACTCACTTATGCAGTTTCTGACTCTTTAACACACTGATTAATATAAAAAAGGACTACACAGCTAAAATGAGTACCAGCCATATTGATTTCTATAGCTATTTTTATGATATTCATAATGCTATAGTTAATACAATGCTAATTTGTGGTTATAACATTTCATTACTTCTTAACTACACTAGCCTTGTAGCTCCTGTGCAAAACTAAAGTAACAAACTTCAGCCATGTGAATTACATTGGAGTGTTTTTTTTTTTCTTAACATTTTCCTAAACATTTTCATATTTTCATTCATCCTCCTTTGGTTTCTACATCACAAAAGCTAAGGGTGATCAAACCTGCTTCTCTACCGCCCTGCTGAGTTCAGCCCCAACAATAATGTAACACGACCAGTTCTCTGAGCCATTCAGGTGCTCCTGAATCAAGTATGTGATTTGGGCTGGAACGAAAGACTGCAAATCTCCTGACTTCCAGAAACAGGCTTGGGCATCTACAGCAACATTTACTGAAATTCACTGTTTTCAATTATATAAAACTGCTTTTGCTGCAGTTACTTGCATGAAGTTATGTTAGCATGATGTTACAACTCAACAACTTCACAAGTTTAAATTAACTATCAGGAAGTGAGCACAGGATGCGTACACAGCGCTGGGTCTTTTCCACTGCGTGGTGCGGTTGTTGTGGTTGACGTAGTAAGTCCGGCCGAGATTGTCGACCTTCTCCTCCCAGCCCGGAGGTAATGGAGGCAGGAGCTGCTGAGGTCTCCGCGAGCCATGATCCACAGCATCAACATCCCAACCCTGAGAGAGAGAGAGAGAGAGAGAGAGAGAGAGAGAGAGAGAGAGAGAGAGAGAAGAGAGAGAGAGAGAGAGAGAGAAAGAGAAAGAGAGAGAGAGAAAGAGAAAGAGAAAGAGAGAGAGAGAGAAAAAGAGAGAGAGAAAGAAGAAAGAGAGAGATTAGAAGATGGTTAATCACGAGCAGTAAAACTTCTCTAAGGTGAGTCAGCCCTGACTCAGTAGATAAAGGCATCAGTACAGGTCCTGCACAGTTATATAACACAGCTGTTAAAACAAATGAAAAAAAAGTATCATCTTCAACAGTTACAAAAAAAGCATAAAATTCATGTTTAATGTATATTGAGGTACCAAGCTTTAATTTCAGGTAATTCTGAATAGTTTCCGTGGGTTCATTTTTCCTGAAATTTCACACAAAGTAAGGGCCAAATGAGAAAAATGGAGATTTTGTTCGACAAAGACATTCACGTGGAAATCATGTCAAAAATAAGAGTTATATTTTGCACATATGTAACCATAAATAAAATAATAATAATCATTACCATCATCATTTTCACCATTATCATCACTATTACTATAATGAGAGAGAGAGAGAGAGAGAGAGAAGCACAAGTAAAAGGTAGCAGTAAATCCTGACCTCTGCCTCCTCCCTCATCTCAGTGCTGTCCTCCTCCTGAGCTCCATTCTTAGGCAGGTAGGCCATCTTCAACCGCAGGTAACCCTTCACCCGAGACTTATGACTGCAATGTACGTACACACACACACACACACACACACACACACACACACACGGTTAACAAAGGGAAGTAAAAATGTTAAACAAACCCGACACATTAAAACAAAATCACGTTCCGATCTCTGGAGGCAAGATACAAATGATAATGATTATAACCTGCTACACTCTGATTACTATTAATCTGTAACATTGCCAAGTCCACTGATTCCATTTAAAAATGATGCTAATTTTTGCAGAAATACATATAGTTCTGTGCAAAAGCCATAGACCCCTAAGCAAATTGTTTACAATCATTTAGCTGAATGTAGTTGTGTTTTGCCAGTAAAATACTGTAACATTTTAATAAACATAAATAAACACTGTAAACATTTCACTAAACACCGTAAACAGTGAGACGTCTCATGAGCTGGTTAGAACAACAGAGACGTGGTTTCTGACTTCTCACTGCACTCTAGCTATTGTAGCACAATTGATTTGATTTAATGAAGTATTGTTTTGATCAATTAAGACAGTAGAATAACCACAAATAAGACCAGGCTGCCTCTGGGATGTTTGAAAATGGTTAATTAAACACAAACATACATAAAATCACTAATTATTGTATCAATGTCATCTGTATTTATTCCAGCTTTAGTCCTGTTCCTTAATTCAAAATAAACACTTGTGTAAAAGAGTGCTACATCTTTAAAGATTATCATTACTTTATTATTTTCAGCAAAGCAGTGTTTTGCTCATCCAGCTGATCACAGTAAACACCTTTGTTTGCTGCCACAAGGTGTGAGCCTGAAGATGAGTGTACATTCAGACACAAAATGCTCAGAGGCCTCAATAATCAGCAACAAACTAACAACAAACAGCAAAAGTCGTTAACAGTCCTCTGACTGCAAAACAGATCTAAACTCATTAAAATGAAACAGCTCCGGGATATACAGTCATATTCAACCATACCCCCCCACCCTGTCATTTTTCAGCACATTACAGTAAATAATTTCTTATTATTTTTGGAAAAAATACATCACAGTATGTGGCTTGTTTAAAAATTATGGCACATTTCATATTTTATCAGCAAATAAATAAAAATTTTGCATTACAGTATGTTGAAATATCATATTCATGTTTGTTCTCTGTAGAAGATGTTTATTTTCACTTGGAAAGTCAACAAAACATGACTGACCTGGAGTCTTCAAACTTCTTCCTAAGACTGTACATATCAGACATCAAAACAAACTTCTGACCTCAGAGATCTGATTACAGTTCTCTAGGAAATGTTTCGGAGCATCATGCTCTTAAATATGTGCTAATGATTTGCCATTATTAAAAAAAAAAAAAGTGGATAAATAATAAAAATAATAAAAACAAACAATAAATAAAAAAACAAACAAATATTTTTACATTTAAAAAGAGTTTTCCTTCAACAGAAAAACAAGCATTAAAAAAACTACTTTTCTAAATATTACTATATTATAAATAATTTTAGCACTCCTAAACTGCAGCAATTACATTGCCACATTCAGAGTGCTGCATTTTCACATCTCTAGTCACTCTTGCTGATTTTTCTTGCCATTCTGATAATGTCATACGATCACTGACCTTCTAGGCCGCAGCAGGAAGTCTTTAAACGTGTACGGCCGCTCCATCGCTGGATCCTCAGTCTACAAACATACACAAGATCTCAAAATAAACAAACAAACAAAATGACAACCAGCTCTATTACTCCATGAGTCTATAAATGTTCTAGCTGAGAACAGTGTGGACCTATTAGCCCAAAGGAGGGGGGCTTTAGACCCAGTGGCCAACATCCAAGGCAGGCTTACGTAACTAACATCTCCCGTTACATATTCCATGCAGGCCGCAGGTTGGAGCGGCACTCAGTGAAGAGGAGCTGTCATTAGTGGCTCCGGAGGAATCGACAGAATCAGCAACTTTCCCCAGTGCTTGAGACCATAAGCAGCTGGCACAGAGAGGGGCTTTCACAACCCCCGGAGTGCACAAACAGCACCTACAGGACACTGTGAGGCATCAATCAACCTTAATGGGAGGCTTCAACTGGACAAATGAGCATTTAGGAATTTTTGAAAGGCTATGTATGGTCTGTTATTGTTCTATTGTTTTTAAGTCCATTTTGATTATTTGAACTTTCATGAAACACTGACTTCTTGATAAATTGTCAAAATAATCATTTGAATACCGGTTACTAATCAAATCAAAAAAACATTTTTTGCTTATATTAGTAATCAAGTAGTCAACCTAATATTTAAGTGAAGAACTGACTAATTAGATTTTTATGTCAATCAAATGTCAATTAAATCAAAATTTAACAAAAAAAGATTAATCATCAAAATAGTTAGCAGATAACCTGATTTCTGTTACTGTTGAAACGAAACCTCCCATCTCCATGTCTTTTCAATTCAAGGTTCCCTTTACATTGTGTGGATAATAATTCATGATGAATGGACCAATGAAAATGGCACAAATTAGTTTAGAAAAACTACTAAAAAATAATCATAAAAAAATTACATTACATTTTAAGAATGATTTTTTTTTCATCTCTCCTGTACAAATATATAGTGTATATTCACAGAGCACTGGTAGTAATAGAATACAAATAACAGCATTACATAATCAAGAAATCAAGATTAAAAAATAATAATAATAAATTCAGTTATAGTTTGAATTACATGTACATTATAAAAACAGGGTGATCCCGTGCAGGATTTCACTCAAATGTAAACCAGTCATCTTTCACTGAAATTAGGACTGGTAAATACGACACATTACTCATGTAGATTTAAAGAGGTTTTAATTTTAAGAAACAAAACCTCAGAATTCAAAAACGGTAACTTTACAGGAGAAGGAAAAACTACTTTACTTTTAATGCATGTCAGTGGGACAACAGTTTTTTCCAAGTAACTTCACGTCATTTCTTTTTTTCCATTTATCATGAAATTTACAGACGGGCATTTTCAGATTATGTCAATACCTGGAAAAAAGACAAAAATGGAGATACAAGGTTTTGTTTCCGACAACAGCAGGATCTCATATTCAGGGTGAGAAGGAAAAGCCAGTGACTTCACTTTTCCTTCACACGAGTGACTGTGCAAACTGTACAGACAACTAGGCTGAGACTGATCACTGATGACAGCAGTCAAAGCATAACCTTCTCCAGCTCAAAGCACAGAGCTTCAACTGCTCCCACTGAGCAGGAGTACTGAGTCAAGTTGGGCAGTGAATACTATTTAATGAGATTATAATCCTGAATAACTTCTACTGATGCATTCATCATGAAATGATCATACATCTTTCTTCCATCTTACTTACATTGTAAAGGGCAGCAATGTAAAATGTTTACAACATGCATATTGTTTGTAGACTCTGCTGACATGACATTAATTAAGAATCTGTTTTGTAAACATCTTGACAAACGGAAGTAACTCTGGCTCCTCTTATCTCCAGGTCTAAATTTAGCCTTTCTGGTGTGTGTGTTTGTAGCTGTGGTGTGTATTAGTGCGGTCACTGATAAGCTTGTCCACCCTGAAGGCGTGCCTCTCTTTATGGCAAAGTGAGTTTTCCTGTTTTGAGCTGCAGGAGAGCCTCTAACTCCGACCCACATGTTTACATTTCAAACGGTCTTCTTTCCACTCCCTACAGGGAGAGGGGCACTGGGGCTTTGTGTTTTAATTACAACAGCAGCCTTCCTCCTCCTCTTCATGTGAAGGGGAATTCCAAGGGTCTCACACACACACACACACAGCAGGCTTACCGGCAGATGATTAAGAGGAACATCCACCTGTCCAAGGAAGTCATCTCTGGTCTGGGGGAGAGAGAGAGAGAGAGAGAGAGAGAGAGAGAGAGAGAGAGAGAGAGAGAGGGGGGGGGGGGGGGGGGGGGGGGGAGTGTAAGTATCTGGGAGCACATTATGTAGGAACAGCATTTGAATTCCAGTGGGACTCAAGAGGGAAAACCACAGACAATAGAGGATTATACACCTGTGTGACCCCGACAGGAAAAAGTGTGATCAGCTGACAGAGTGAGAGAGAAACAGGGAGAGACCCACTGTATGATCACCCAGGTGAGGAAGGGAAGAGGGGCCAAGTTGGTGAGGGTCAGAATAGAAGGGTTTGTGTGTGAAGCTCAGCATGAATGAATGTGAAACTCTAGTCAGAAGCCTGCAATCGCATCCTATAAGCCATACAGTTAAATCACCAAGTGCCACTAGCAGGTGGCCAAGTTACGCTGGCTTGTCTAGTTTACCTGTCCAAGGTGGAAAAGCCCATTCTTGGGTCGATCGTGACCAAAGTGTCCCTGTGTGTGGAACAAACTGGTTTTAACAACAGGGACCAGCACATACTGGGTTTGAACTGAAATAATATATATTCTAGATATTAAGGGCCGTGAGACTTGATTGGGCGAATGATCATACTGAGGGTAACATTGAAAGGATAAACTAAAAATTCAACATACAATTCATCTTGAAGGAAACAGCTGGGCTGGCCCGAATAATTTGAGTACTGAAGTATTAATTTGTTACATAGATGTCCATTATTGCTATTATTGCTATCATTATTATTAGTAAGATTTGTCTTAAACAATGCAAAACATAGCATAAACAATGCAATAAAGAAAACTGCAATAGCCACTAGATAGAAAAGTTACTGTTAAAAATAAATATATTATAGCAGGTTTAGTTGAATGAATCATAAATTCATGCCAGGCATCCACGTCACCTCGTCTGGGAGCACAACCTGTATCACCTTCCATGTGGTCTTAAAAAAAATAAATCATATTTGAAAGCAGTTTAAATTAAGGGGCAAAATAACTTGGGCTAAATTAAATTAAAATCTCAGTGCAAAATCTGTAATAAAATGCTTGTACACAATGAGGCATGACATGTCTCATCATCTCAAATATGTAAGTGCAGAGACCCTTATCCGAGTACCACTCTAGTTCAACAAAAACAGCTGACATAAGATTTTTGCAGGGTCAACTTCTCACATGTACAACTGTACATGTTAAAAGTTGATGCTAGAAAAGTGTGTTGTACTGTACAAACGTTTATTCCACATAATATACAACCCCAATTCCAATGAAGTTGGGATGTTGTGTAAAACATAAATAAAAACAGAATACTGATGTGCAAATCCTTTTTAACCTATATTCAATTGAATACACTACAAAGACAAGATATTTAATGTTCAAACGGAAAAACTTAGTTTTTTGCAAATATTCACTCATTTTGAATTTGATGTCTGCAACATGTTCCAAAGAAGTTGGGACAGGGGCAACAAAAGACTGGGAAAGTTGAGGAATGCTCAAAAAACACCTATTCGGAACATTCCGCAGGTGAACAGGTTAATTGGAAACAGGTGAGTGTCATGATTGGGTATAAAGGGAGCGTCCCTGAATGCCTCAGTCGTTCACAAGCAAGGATGGGGCGAGGGTCACCACTTTGTGAACAACTGCGTGAGCAAATAGTCCAACAGTTTAAGAACAACGTTTCTCAACGTGCAATTGCAAGGAATTTAGGGATTTCATCGCCTACAGTCCATAATATCATCAAAAGATTCAAATAATCTGGAGAAATCTCTGCAAGTAAGCAGCAAGGAAGAAAACCAACATTGAATGCCCGTGACCTTCGATCCTTCAGGCGGCACTGCATTGAAAACCGACATCATTCTGTAACGGATATTACCACATGGGCTCAGGAACACTTCAGAAAACCACTGTCAGTGAACACCGTTTGTCGCTCCATCTACAAGTGCAAGTTAAAACTCTGCCATGCAAAGCGAAAGCCATATATCAACAACACCCAGAAACGCTGCCGGCTTCTCTGGGCCTGAGCTCATCTGAGATGGACTGACACAAAGTGGAAAAGTGTCCTGTGGTCCACATTTCAAATTGTTTTTGGAAATCATGGACGTCGTGTCCTCGGGGCCAAAGAGGAAAAGGACTGTCTGGATTGTTATCAGCGTAAAGTTCAAAAGCCAGCATCTCTGATGGTATGGGGTGTGTTAGTGCCCATGGAATGGGTAACTTGCACATCTGTGAAGGCACCATTAATGCTGAAAGGTACATACAGGTTTTGGGGCAGCATATACTGCCATCCAAGCAATGTCTTTTTCAGGGACGTCCTGCTTATTTCAGCAAGACAATGCCAAGCCACATTCTGCACGTGTTACAACAGCGTGGCTTCGTAGTAAAAGAGTGCGGGTACTAGACTGGCCTGTCTGCAGTCCAGACCTGTGTCCCACTGAAAATGTGTGGCACATTATGAAGCGCAAAATACGACAACGGAGACCCGGGAATGTTGAGCAACTGAAGTTGTACATCAAGCAAGAATGGGAAAGAATTCCACCTACAAAGCTTCAGCAATTAGCGTCCTCAGTTGCCAAACGCTTATTGAGTGTTGTTAAGAGGAAAGGTGATGTAACACAGTGGTAAACATGCCCCTCTCCCAACTTCTTTGGAACGTGTTGGTCATCAAATTCAAAATGAGTGAATATTTGCAAAAAACAAAGTTTATCCGTTTGAACATTAAATATCTTGTCTTTGTAGTGTATTCAATTGAATATAGGTTGAAAAGGATTTGCAAATCATCGTATTCTGTTTTTATTTATGTTTTATATAGATATTTCTCGGTACTCAAATGTTACCGCGACAAGCTATCATATTTTCCCATCATTCACCTTGTGCAGAAGACTGCTGATCATCTGCTGATTTGAGCTTAATGCCTCAGGTTTTGACAGCGTCAGCTATTCTTGTTACACTGATATATAATATTAATATATTGTTGCTGTTTATGGTTTTGTAAGGCTGTGCGTTCACTATACAACTCAACTTTTAAACTCACATGACCATTTGAATAATCAGATAACTGCAGAATCTAATTATAATTGGATTATTGAGTGCATGTAAAAGCACTCAATAAATCACAGTGAAAGCCGGAGAACTATTTCACTACAAACATCTCATCAGTATTCGGGTATCTAATCAGATTGGTCAGGAAACTTCTGACATTTAGCCAACTTAATTTTTTTCAACCTATCTGACATTTAGACCAAAGTCTGGTGTGTTAGTGAGCAAAATCGCAGAACACAGAGCCACTGTCCAGCCTCAGATAACAGTCTTCAGTCTCTGTTGAAAGGGTATGAATGAGTCACCCAGAGTGTAGCTGAGTGGCTGTAGTGAGATCACCCACACATTCTCCTCCTGTTTCAGCTATGAAGTCCTGGTCAACAATTCACAAGCTTCAAACCACCGGACTTTACCTCTTTAACAAGGCTTATTTACAAAATCACACTAACATACCAGAGTCAAAAGGCACTTGAAAGAATCTTGAACTATTGAGCTAATCTGTAGATGTCTGAAGATGGGGTTGGCTTGATAGGATGAAATGTAAATAAACTACATTTCACTTGGCCTACAGCAGTAACCATCTCAACTTTGGGGAAATAAATTTTCAGAAACAGCCAATCAAAGCACAGCTCATTAATTTAGCCAATAATTTCAATCCACACATGAAACAATAAAATAGACATGGAGTCTAAATCCAAGTTTCAGAAAGAGGAATCATGATTGATTTTACACAAGTTTGGTTTAGAAGCCAAACCACTAAAAATATCAAGTCATCAAGTTAATCAATCAAGGACATAATTTTCTCCTTACTGGAACTACTGTGTGTGGTGAATGGTGGGACACAGTCATATCCTTTATTTATAGACTTTGCAAGATTCCCATCAACACTGCTGAAGAACAATTAAGAAATAAGATGTCTCCATGTTAATAGTCATTCAGATGTTTGACGACAGTGATGCCCTGCAAGGTTCAGAGACAAATGAAATATCTCCTGTACCATTGTCACAAACATCTGCTCTCTCAGAGGCCTCGAACTGAGGAAGGAAATAAGAAGGTAGAAAGAAAAACAGAAAGCAGAGAGGCCATGTTGGCCCTGTGCTTCAGTTCTTGGAAATAAAGGCACTCCCAGGTCTCCCTTCTACACTTGCTATGGGGAGGATCCCTGCTGCCACCTTGAAGGGTCAAGGGAAGTTTCTACCTGAAACCTCTCCGACCCTCAATCTGACATGAGGGAGGGTGTCTACAAAACCATAAACATCAAGCAGAGCTACATCAACAGATACATTTCCATTTTTGTCATTTGCCTAAGACTAATAGCATCTCACATAACAAAAAAAGAGGCAAATACAAAAGAAAAACTTGCTAAAAGTTTCAGAGAGCTGTAGTGATTTTAGCATGCAGTTTACATCAGGCAGTCTGTGCTTCTGTAGGCAGAGTGCTTGAGGCTAAAACTTTTCCATCTCACACCTCAAATCACAGTGCCTGCTGCTGCAGCCCCCATCAGCAAACTACTAACAAAATGCTTTTCACAGATGTCCACAACACACTCTCTCTCTCTCTCTCTCGCATTATATATGTATATATATATATATATATATATATATATATATATATATATATATATATATATATATATATATATAGAGATATAGATATATATATACACACCCACACACACACCCACACACACCCCAGAATGGTAGAGGGATCTACTGTGCTCCCATCGTACCAGCAAGTGATGCGTCCAAAACTCTATATCTTTGAAAATGTACAACTAGCCCATGCTTACCACTCGTCCTTACAACTGCAACATTCAAGCATTCAAAAGTGAAACTTCTCTGTGGTAAAAGTCGAGCGCCGGAGATTAAAAAAAAAAAAGAAAAGGAAAAAAAAAAAAAAAAAAAGAATGAAAAAGAGAAGCAGAGACCAGGCTAGGATTGAAAAGCTGTTTCATCCCCCTTGTTTTTTTTTTTTTTTTTTTTTTTTAAATCCAGTCTTGTTAAAAAACAGTAAAACCACTCCATTTGTTTGCTATCCTAGGTGTGTTGTGTTCTCTGGGTGGAGTCCCATGAACCCTGCTGCAGACCTCTTGTAGTGTGTGATCAGATGAGAGTTGAGCTGCAGCAGTGTACTGGACCCAGTATAGCATGTAGGGTAAAGTTAGCATGTACCAACAGGGTGCAAGTTCCTATATAAAACTCCCTCTACAAATTTCCAGAGATGAATGTGACCTAAAATTAGCAACAGACCACACTAATATAACAAAAAGAATGACACATATAGCCAAACAACACAGCAGTTCTTTTCTGAATGGCAACTGCAGCAGTTCACAGAGAAAGAGAAAGAGAAAGAGAAAAAGAGAACAGCTTTAGCTTTTCATTACTTCTCTTGGCTTTCTACCCTTTCATTTATCTACCTTCCTTCCACTTATCACACAAACGCACAGGCTTTTTCAAAACTTCAGAATTCTTGAATGACATCTTGAAGAGGCCTGTCGTTAAGGACACATATTCCACATATCTTCCGATATGTATCAGCGCGATGGTAAACAGTCATGTGGGTAAACCTGAAAGTCTTGGCAGCATGGCAGCCAAGTCTTTGAGGAGTCTCTACAGAATAACAGATTTAAACACATGCTTGTGGATGGAGCAAGAGAGGATGGCTTGAATCCCTTCATACGACACTCATTTTATAACGGTGGAAATGAGGGGACACAGGCCTCATGTGCACACATTTCAAGTATAAATTTAAGGGGATATTTATTATAGGGGATATTTACCAATGCTTCATTGTATTAGTGCCACAAGCATTTAAACAGATCAACAGTAAGCAGACTTATTACAAACGACTCCACAATCACCAGCAGCAGGTGACGTGTTAGTCTTTGTCCAGACTGCTACTGAATGCCAGAAATTTCATGATTTACTTCACAGAGACATTTTCTCTCCTTCTCTGCTTTGCTGAGAAAATCACTGCAGTCAAACAATTATATGAAAATGCACTTTTCGTACTTCTGCAGTTGTCAGGCTGAGATTTCCCCAGAAAAGCAGTTTACATTGGCAAGGTGTGGGGGGTCTTTTCCCAACGGCTCAACTTGTCCCATCCTGTCTGAATGCATGGAGACTTTTCAGGGGTTAACATCTACATCCCCTGCAGTCTCATAAGAAGGAGATTATATACAATAGGAATAGAATAGATTTTTTAAATTTGACTTTTTTTTTTTTAAGGAACCACTACCTTTCATTCACTGAAAGTCTTGCTGACACAAACACACTTAATTCTGACCTTATTAATCCTTCAAGATATTATGAGTGATGACACAGCTGTAGCCAATGAGCAATCCAGCACAGGAAACCAGATCAGGCATTTGCTTCAGCTGATGAATTCAACACTGAGCTTCCTGGACACCTCAGTTCCAGTAAAGTCCTTCCAGCAGGTAATGGAAACACTCACCAACACTTCCTTAGAGCGCCATATGAGTGACATCACCACATTTAAGAGTTCGACCCCTATCTCTTACGAATATGACATGCTGTAAAAACAAAATATACTCTCTTTTCCGCCTAATGCTGGAAAGAATGTTATGAAATATGTGTGTGTGCTAATAAATCCCAGTTGCACACTAGGGTTATTTTGATTGTGAGGATGTGAAATAACAGGTATTCTTTATTAATAAAAAGACTGCTTGGTCTTACTTGAAGCTTGAGCTTTAAGACATAAATACAGCAACTGCTAGGTAAACAAAGTAGTAGAAACACAATATCATTAACTGTTTTCTTCCTCCTAAGGGACTGACTCATGGCTTGTTAAACATTTTTACAGTCATTTCGGTTGTAACTGTATCTTAGGCCTTAATGACCACAGAGCAGCTGAGGCGTTTGGTGACCCTAGTCAAAAGAGAAAATCTGAAAACCAACAGCAGCACTTCACGCAGGTCTAAAGATAGCACCGCCGCCTCTTAAAGACACACAAAGTCAAGCAGGAGAGCTTTGCTCTGGGACAGGCGGATAAATCTAGGAACTCTCAAGTGCAGCCATATACTCCCCCCTCCACTTTTTCAGAAAAAGTCACCAAACTATAGTAACATCTGCATGCCTGTGGTCGGGAAACCAAAGACCATGCGGTTAAGCTCTGCTCCTGGCTTCCATTTTCTTAGGATTCTCACTTCCCAGAATGTGGCTAAATCCTTCCTATACAGCCCCCCTCCCATTCTCCATCTCAAACTCGCTACCTCATCTGGTCTGCTTTTCCCATCTGCCATTCACTTAATAACTATTAACATGGTGAATTACTGCTTACAACCTCATGCCAATCAGTGGTCCGACACTACACACTAGTGTCCCATTCTAGGTCCCGTCAGACTCACGAAAAAACTTATATATGTATACACACACACACACACACACACACCCACACACACACACACACGTGTGTGTCAGCTCAGAAGGCAGGTCTTCAAGCCAAAGCCAACAGTAACTAAATGTATAATTATCTAGGTCAATAAATAAAGGAATGATCAATGGCTCCACAGCATGCTGAATTTTAGATCCTACATCTTCATTACCTGTGGGCTGTTCCAGTTTTGACCCTTTCCAGGGCTAATATCCTGCACCGAGTTAGACCTGTGGTTGCCTCCTTGACTAAAATAGATCTTAAACTTAGGCTGCCTTGGGTTCTGTTCTTTTCTGATCTTAAATGTGCAGCTTCGGGAAACATCCTCAACCACCTCGTTCTCGGTCTCCATTTCTGATATGGGAGCATGAAGGTCAGGCATGGATCCAGGACGTGAAGGGATTGTTCTAGGCTGTATGGGCTGAGATGTGCTCCTCTCCAGCCGAATTCGGGGGTAATGTCCTTCACAGCAGTTTTTAGAGCCAGTGAGGCTGGGACTGGTCACCTCTCTTTGGCCGTTTGAATTCATAGACGTTCCTCTGTCTTGTTGAAGCTGGAAGACGAATCTTCGGGTACCAGAAGTGCCATCTGTGGTTGGCTGGACGGACCAGCGGCAAGCACCATTTTGGCCGTCTAGAGCATAGGGCATTATTGTGAACTGCTGGACGTCTGAGCCATTTGTAACTGCATTTTGCTGGATACAAAATCCACCAATGCAGCTTCCTGGAGGTCCTCCATTAGGAATTCCAACAGTGGAGTGTGTTTTCTGAACATCATAAGGCCTAACACAGAAGACTCTTCTCTTAGGATGGCCAGGCTCACTGCCATATCTTGTCTGGTCCACTATCAGGTTAGGTGGACTCTCTCTTCTATAGTAAGGAGGAGGTGGAGGGTTAGACCATCCTTCCCCAGGTTCTGTGTAGGCCGGAGCTGGATCCTGGGGATAACCGGGAGGTGAATCCGTGGGCTGTCCATCTTCCTGGGATGTAGCCGAGCGCTGGAGGGATATCTGCATTGATGAGCTCTTGGTGGGACGCGGTTCTGCTTGGCTCTGGAGCTGTGGGATGAACATAGATGAGCTGCGTTTCAGTAAAGTGTCAGAAACCCCAGCCGGGCCAGGAGCACCCTCTTCTTCTAGTGCAAGATTCCTAGGCCCCATGTGGAACAGCATGGTGCCTGCACCAGAACCGGTACAATGTCTTTCATTAGAATCAGCACTGCCATTGTCGTCTTCGTCCAGCTCCTGTAGCTCGGGAGCCGTGTTGCTGCGGCCGGAGCTGAAGTACAGGCGCAGCCGGTGAGACATTCTATCTAGCGGAATTCTGCTATCCGGCGTAGCCCTGAGGAGGTTGGGTTGCGCTGTTGAGTCTTGGTTCTTAGTATCTGTTCCTCATGCTCTAGTTGTTCCTGTCGCAGTCACTTGATTGTTATGGATCTGGACCCAGATTTCTGGAAAGCCACTTTGGAACAACGTCTGTAGTAAAAATGCTGTGTAAATAAATCTGAACTGAACTGTATTCTCACGTCTCGCCTTGCTCCGTCTCAGTCTGCTCCTGCTGGCTCTGTCTCGCCTAACCCTTTTAAAAGTGTGT
Organism: Pygocentrus nattereri; assembly: GCF_015220715.1. Taxonomy (NCBI): domain Eukaryota; kingdom Metazoa; phylum Chordata; class Actinopteri; order Characiformes; family Serrasalmidae; genus Pygocentrus; species Pygocentrus nattereri. The sequence continues at coordinate 13,891,426 of NC_051226.1, forward strand.
CTGATCGCTTCTGCTCTCACTCACCCACACAATTTCCCCCCTCTCCTCTGCTTTTCCCTCACTTATGCGCGCGCGAGAGAGAGAGAGAGAGAGAGAGAGAGAGAGAGAGAGAGAGAGAGAGAGAGAGAGAGAGAAGAAAAAGCAGTGTCTCGCTACACACAGTAACAAGAGAGGTACTGCCAGCAGGCTGAAAACTTCAGCCCACAAACTCCCAACGAGAGACAGAAGGAGCAAGCGAGAGAGAGAGCGGGAGAGAAGGGTGGGGACAATAACCCCCCCCCCCCCCGCCCCATTTACCAAACTGTTAGTGCTGCCACTCGATAGTGACAGACAGCAGAAATAGCCAGAGTGACAAGCAGCATTCCAGGCATGATTGGATAAGAACGCCTGGCACTCAGGCCAAGCTGAGGTGAGGGTAGGGTGGTCTCGGATTCAAACTCAAATGGCCACTCCCCCTTTTAAACACACCCACCGAACCAAATTCACCACCCAACTAGACCCAAACAGCCCTCTGTCAGCTGCTGCTGATCTGTCAGGACAAAGTAGGGCCCAGGACAGGGACAGAGAGAGAGGGAGAGAAAGAGAGAGAGAGTCAGAGAGATACAAAGAGAGATACAAAGAGAGAGAGATCACAGCTGAGCCAGGAAGCACACTCTCCACAAACCCATAAATCTGCGTGTGCTCGATCGTCCCACACACTGAGGACATGGGGGCGAGCCAAGCTGGGACATGAGCTAATCCTCAATGATGCATTTCACTGAAGACATCTCAAAGAACCTGGAAATCCCGCTCCTCTGATGCGTGGCTAGAGAGATTTGCCCCCCGAAAAAGGAGCCATCAATACAAAAACAGTACAGACGGCTGTGTCTTTCAGGGGTTAGCAGGTGGCTTTTGAAACCCAACCTCACTGGATCAGTAAAAATCACAACAAAAGTGCATTGATACTGACCCGATTTAGTCACTGCCAATGAAACAGTATCCCGTTAAATAAAATTTGTAGCCATTAGCAATGAATGAATTTTTATGGCCAACTTGGATTTCTTTACAATCAAATTGGCTGATGAAAATTTTTTTGGCCAGTTTTTATTATTATTTTATTTTTACCCAAATCTCACCATGTGTGGGGTAAATTAACATGTGAAACACACGGTCACATTTCTGGTAGTTAAGCAAAACTTGCCATATGAACATCATCATACAAACTCTAAATTAGTTGGCTAGTTAAACAACATCCATCAAATAAAGTGCCACACAAAGTAAGATGCAACAGTCATTCATAATGATGTTACATCATTTTAGAACAGGTGTAGGAGCAACATTCAAATAAAGTGCAAGTGCACATACCTGCCTCATGTGTGGACTTCATATAATTATAATATAAATATATAATAATATATATATAAAAATAATATAAAACACAGATCTGCCAAAAAAAACAAACTGGCCAATCGCTGATTTTGTACTGGAATCTGCTGATTCCAATCCTAGCTGATTCAGACTGTGAATCCCTAGTAACCATGATGCCTAAACTGAACCCTTGCACGAGTACTTCTAGAACAGTTAATCACCAACAGTTCCTCTCCGAGTGTAATAACAGTGACTCAGGACACAACCCACAGATCATTTAACAAAAGGTCAACAAATAAACCACAACCTTGACCACTATGAAAATAAAAGCACTAAAAACAGGCTCTGCTGTTTTACTTTAAGACTTGCGGTGTTGCTTTGTGGTTTTACATTTCCGAGCACTTTCAGAGACCAGTCAATGTCGCTTAGTGTCATACTTTCAATATTGTTCAGTGTCATTACTGGCAATGCCAAACTGGTCGCATGAGGCATTTAGGGAAAAAACCCTTTACTATAGAACTGCACATTACTAGTCTGCTAAACAAACACTAACAAACCACAATAATTTCCATTGTGTGCAGTGACCAGATCTCAAATGTGTTGATTGGGTGTATAAACTGAACACACCCAAGCTCTTCTGAGTCTATCCAAGTCCTGAGCAGCAGACCAAAGCATAAGCATTGTCTGACTGGGCCTGCAATACAGAGAAGAAGTCCAAGCCACTAAGGCAGATGTGTAGACCAATGGAGGTTACACCAGGCTCACTAATGTCATGCTGGAGTCCACAGATCCCAGAGGGTTTGCTTCATCTTAGTGGCCACGGAGGTCACAGAGAAAGAGCCATTCTTTCAGCATGGCTTCCATTTCCCAGCAAATGGCTCTTATGGTGATGTATCTGCTGTGGTTAAAAGGATAAAATTGTATAAATCTTCCCCTTACCCTGGTATATGCAGTTTGCTTCTTTAAATTTTGCACTAAAGCTACAATGCCAATGCAGCTAACATGAAATTGAAGCTAATACTCTACCAATAAGCATCATGCAAGCTGCAGGTCTACATGGACAAAAGTATGCAGAACGGCTAACAAGAAAAGTAGCACCTAGAGATGGTACTTATGTCGTACTGGGCATCGGTATCATGTCTATATCAGCAAAAATTTGGGACCGCACCAGCAGAGCTCTCTGTTTACCAGTTAGTCCACATCCGGACCCTAACCAGCTTTAGAAAATGACTGGAAGAATGAGATGTGGCGGATATGTGGCGGAAATTAGCTTTTTTCGCAGGGTGGCGAGTTACAATCTACTTGACAGGGTGAGGAGCTCGGTCATCCGGGAGGAGCTCAGAGTAAAGCTGCTACTCCTCCACACTGAAAGAAACCAGTTGAGGTGGTTCAGGCATCTGATCAGGATGCTCCCTGGATGCCTCCAAGTGGGGGTGTGTACCAGGCACAGCCTACTGGGATGAGACCCCGAGGTCGTCCTAGAACCTGCTGAAGGGATTATATCTTCAAGTTATGCAGGGAGTGGCTCATGGTCCATGGAACGAGATAGAGGAAGTTACGGCAGGACAGGGTCATCTGGGATTCTCTGCCTTCCCAACTGATACTGTGACCCTATCTAGACAAGCAATTAATGATGATGACGACAATTCTGTTGTGAATCTAGCCTTTACTATGTAAAGTAAGACATGTCATCACAGTGATTATACAATGGCCATGAGACGGCACTTTGTGTTTTTAATGACTGATCACACATATTACTTTGTTCAAGTTGGCATTACTCAATAACAGCAAGTCCCAGTTAAATAGTAACTGTACTGCTGCTGTACTAGCTCAACTGGAGCTCCTATGAAATGTCTCATGGCAGGAAGGTCAGTCCACACATCCTGTAAGAATGAATATGAGTGGGTTCCTCTATAAGACGGGTATTGTTTTGGAGGCCACATTTGGCCAGAAGAGGGCAGCTAGAGAAGAAAACAGACAGACAGTATGGCATAAGCAATACATTCATTGTGCCACAGTGGGCCTGAAGACTGAGAAAACTGAAATTAGGATTTATTGAGAGAACATACTGCTGTTTGCCATCAACCTGTTTGCTCACTTATTCATTCCCTTCATCTTTCCCATTTTTTTTCCATCCCTCACTCTTTCCTTTCATTTTTACACTTTTTTTCCCACCATTTGGTTGATATAATCTATGTTCATTTAGAAAGAACAGTGCTTACTGCTGTAAAACTGAATTCTTCATTTTCTCTACAAAAAAAAAAAAAAAAAAGTTGCCATGCTGACAGTAATTAATAAACAAGTGTGTCAGCAAACAGGTGACAAAGTAAATCCAGGTCATGCATGCGAGATGCCAATGACCTCTGTAGAACAGGCCACTAGCCAGGCTGCAATGAGATTTCTACCTACCTAGAGTTGCACTGAATCTAACTACTGTGAGCATTGCTGTGTGGCAATGAAGAGTCTTGATTTAAATAAATTAATGAATAAATGAAAAACACAAATTTCTCAGATTTTCCATCATAAAGCACTTTTATCCCCACTTCTATCCTTTTCTCCCATTTCATATCATTGTGTATTAAACACTATGACAGATGTGGTGGCCACAAAATGGAATCTGCAAAAATTCTTATAAATTCTTGTGGGTGACCCACATCTACTAAACCATGAAACAACAGTATAATCTCAATTGTCCAGACGAGGCTAAAGTCACGTACAGATCACTTGACATTAAAGTCACGCTGAGAATGAATCATAGTAAAATTCACTGCAGGTACTTGAGACCTTTAAATATGATAAGGCTCCAGAGGTGGAAGGGAAAAAGGGTGAGGAAAAATACACAACTGAGAGACAGCTGGCAAAAAATTGATGAGTGGAAATTACATGGAAAACAGAAAGAACTAGAAGAAAAGCAAAAAAGCAAAATAGGAGGGGGGAGGTAAGAAAAGGGCAACACAGAGAGAAAAACAATTGCTCATTGATGACAGAGAGAGTAGTCAGCATGGCGGAGTGTGCAGCCTTCTCTCAGACATATAAGGGCAACACTCAGGGTCTGAAGAGCAGCAACACTGAAACCCTGCCAAGAGCAGTCACACGAAGACAAAGCTCACCTTCTCCCTCCCAACTCGCACACAGAGACCGCATATATCCTGAGAACTCCACGACACAAGTTTGAAAAATTCTGTGCCAAAGCAAAAAAAACAAAAAAACAATTCTGTCCAGACTTGACAGTGGACCAACAAAACTCTGTCCCGATGCAACAGCAGCCCAACAAAATTTTGTTCCAATCTTACAGTGGCCTGACAAAATTCAGTGAAGACAACTGTAGACTGAATGTTCTGCTCGAACATGACAGCGGCCTGACAAAATTCAGCCAAGACTCAACTGTGAACTGACAAAATTCTGACAAAGACAACAGTAGCCCAACAAAATTCTGTGCAACCCTAAAGCCAGCCAACAAATTCTGTCCTAGCCTTACAACAACCTGGTTAAATTTGTTCAAAAATTTTTGCTAAACCCACAGCTGCCGAGCAGAATTCTGTCCCGACCCAACTGCAGCTTAACAAAGCTGTGTCCCTACTTAAAACATCCCAATAACATTCACTGCCCAAACATGGAAAAAAAAAAAAAAAAAAAAAGTCCCAAACCTAACCATAACCTGATGAAATTGTATGAATTTCGACTGTAGCCCAATTAAATTCTGTCTGAATCCAACAGTAGCCCGATAAAATTCTGTCCGAACTCGACTGTAGTTCAAATAAAATTCATACTGAATTTGGCTGTAGCCTGATAATATTCTGTCTGAACCTCACTGTAGCTTGATAAAATTCTGTCTGAATTCGACTGCAGCTCAAATAAAATTGTCTGAATTCGACTGTAGCTTGAAAAAATTCTGTCCCAACTCGACTGTAGTTCAAATAAAATTCTGTCTGAACTTCACTGTAGCTCGATATAGTTCTGTCTGAATTCGACAGTAGCTCAAATTAAATTTGGTCCGATTTCGACTGTAGCCGGATAAAATTCTGTTTGAACACAACAGCCTGATCGACAATGCGGCCTGATAAAATTCTGTTGGAACCTGCCTGTAGCTTGACCAATTTTCTTTGACCCAACTCTACTGTACCTCAACCAAATTTTGTCTGAACCTGACTGTAGATTGAAAAAAAAAAAAGTTAGTCTGAATCTGGCTATAGCCGACCAAATTGTGTATCTGAATGTAGAACAATAAAATCACGTCACAATCTGACCATACCCTGACATAAATCTGTCAGAATCCAACTGTAGCCTGACCAAACTTTGTCCCAAACTGACTGTAACTGACTGTAATGGTCTGAACATTAATACAATTTGCTTAGCACTGCACAGTATAATAAATATGCAAATTATAATTTTTAACATAGCTGACCTGTGTGTACACTCTCTGACCTTGGCCCAGAGTACAAAGTGTCAACCTTTTCAGCTTTAAAATGTCCTGTGTTTGCTCTGGGAGCTGTCGGAGTTTTATACCCGTGTTCCCGGAGCATTTATACACACAGAGTGAAATCATGCTGCTTTACGATCACTGAATTTTTCCCCCCAAGCAGAAGGCAGTTGTTGACTGACTACAAACTTACCATTACAACAGCATCATGCCATTGAGTTTGGGTACTTAAAAACCTTGAAACGTCTAAACATTTAGATAAAAAAATACTGAACCTGTCTGGGTTTTGGGAGTTAATCTGAGCTGAACATTGACAGATTGTAATAAAAAAGCAGGGTAAGCGAGCATTGCTTGCAATGGCTATTTAAAAAAAAAAAAAAAAACCCTAGCCACAATGGGTACTGTTTGCATAAAAGTAAACAAACATACAAATAAATAAAATGAACATGTAAAACTCTCTTTGGGAGAAAAACATTCTTTCAAAATTTCAGCATGAACCTGCAGGAGCTGCCAAACAATGTCTCAGAAATGCTGGTCAGGAGAAACAAACTGCTCATTATCCAGGCTGACCAGTGAGAGTGTGAGGGCTAAAATATCAAAGCAATACCCCATTTGGGGTAATTTGGGTAAATTACACAAATTCTTTATTCCATACAACGTGGCCAATCAACTCGTACTAATAACACTACTGAACTTCCTTTGGTAAAACAAATACACCTTGAACAGAGCTTTTATTTCAAAACCTTCTCACTAGAACATCAGTTCATTGGAACTGAGCATGTTCTGTGGTGTGTCAAGCTGTTATCCTGCTAGCTAAGCTAATACCAGCTCCACAAACTGCACAACGCTATTGTCTTAGTACTGTTTAACATTGAGCAACTGTTGCTAGATTTAGGGATTCAACCAACAATTACTTTTATAATCAATGAATCTATACTTTTTTCAATTAACAGATGTGAAACAAAAAATTGACAATGTTGCCATTTTTAAAATAATGAAATATCATATAACCATAATGCTGGCCAAACAAACAGCAATAATCAAAAACAAATTATTTGTCACACATTTGGCAAAGAAGCTACTGTACGAACACTTCATTTCTAGAATAACTACCATCCCACCAACTGTGCAGAAAGCTGCCTCTTCAACTACATAAGGTGGATCTATTATGAGAGAATGCACACATATGAGAAACAACAATTCACCCCCAATGGCTCATGATTCAGGCCTCACTGTAGCTTCTGATTTTACCTTAAATAGGCCGCCATGTCAATAAAGCTCCATTGATGAACAACATTACGACAGCAGACAATTACAACTAAGGCTGTCGCGATCACTCGATACTCAGAAAACATGAATTCAGGCACAGAACGGGTCTCACCAACAACTTAATTACTTGCGACATGGATGCAAGGACAGCAGCAACGATGTAGTTAGTAACAATGACTGCGAAGTTCATCCACACTGTCGTTTTTGGAATGGAATATTACAGATACGTCATGAACATTTTAAATTTTGTTTACACTGAGACTCAGATACAAGCACATGACCGTCATACACGGCAATTTTTAATGCAATTAAGTCTTTTTGATCCACCCCATTAGTTTCGGTCAACATTGCTAGCTTAAAGCTAACCATGGTTCACTGCAGCTGTAGCTCAAAAATAGTGAACAGACATTCAGTGGACCTTTCAGTAACATTTCAACTAACTACTCATTCACAAGTGTGAAAAACAGACATATGCCTCTCCAACTTTAAGATATGAGAGCTGACATCAAGGCAAGCTAGAAATGTGATGCTACGACTTCCATTCTGGAAGCTCAGAGTGAACGGCTGAAGATCACTTGTTTTTATGGTGCTTTGGAGGAAATTTCAGGGAACTAATATTCCAGTGCACGGGAGCGATTTTCACAGCGAGACACTCTGGAAAATTAGTGATTTCCTGAGCAGAACTACTATTAAGAAGAAGAACTGCTGAACTAGGAAGCTCTTTGAGACAAAACCTAAATGAATGTGGAACTGTGTGTGTGTGTGTGTGTGTGTGTGTGTGTGTGTGTGTGTGTGTGTGTGTGTGTGTGTGTAAACTATGTATTCAGTAAACTATATTTATCTATTGTAAGTTTCTTACCAGTCTGTTCTCATCAAACACTTCAAACAGCAGCCTGTGGTTCTGGGGACATACCTACAGATAGAGAGACAGAGAGAGAATAGATTTAATAAATATTATATATTTTAAATAATAATAATAACAATAACAATAACAACAACAACAAATAAATACACACACACACACACACACACACATAAATATAAAATTAATTTGTCCTTTGCCCATGTCAATGAAATGGCTTGAATTTTAGAGAGAAAAAGATGGGGAGAGAGAGCGAGACGTATGTGTATGAGTAACGAGTGTATGTGTGCATGTGTCACTGTAATAAATTAACTGAAGAAATTTCTTAAATAAATAAATGAATTGCACAAATACAAAAACTGTGTAAATGTGTTTATATACTCAGAGCCAAACACACATCCTCCAGATTTTACTGAGAACAGGGAGGTTGTAACAGAAAAATACATCTCAACCGGTCAGTGCAGACACATTCAAACAGTTTAGGCAGTGGGTCAACAGTAGGGAATGAATGAATGAATGAATGAATGAATGAATGAATGAATGAATGAATAAATAAAGTCAGATGTATGAACTTGCTCACTTTTAAGGGGGGTGGGGCAAGTGATTAGTAATCTCTGTTCTCCCTTACAACTTCCCGGTCAACACGTACAATACAGTGAAATAACAGAAACAGAAAGGAAAGTCCCTACAAGCAGTCAGCAAATGAACTGCATGTGTATGCTAAAATTTGCAGGAAAACGCCAGTGTTTTCTCTGTTGAGGATATACTTACATTTTCCCTTAGAAAATTGTAAATTGTAAATTGACCAGATATATTCAACCTTAGCATATGACTGCATAACTATCCATAGAAGAAGCTGGTGCATAACATAACACAGACTCTGTGATTACGTAATGTGGATGGATGGATGGATGGCCAGACAGACAGAGTTCTTTTTTTGAGTATTGCCCCATTTCTTAGGGGAAGATTTCAACCACTTAGTTCCAAGGGGCAAGGTGACACTTGAAAATAAGGTGAAGTGGTAAAAATAAGGAATGGAACTGCGCCCAAGTTTATCCAAATACAATCCAAACACAAAAGCAGGTGTAAACAGGCCCTGTATGAAACGATATTTTTCTAAAGCGAACCCTTACATTAGCCTCAGCCGGCTTCACATTTCTGTACGGCAGGTACCAAACGAGGTTGTGATTGGAGTGTAAGTTAACACACCGTGGGCCAGAAATAGATCTTATAAACCACACGTGTGAACGTCATAACAGCAACTCTGATCGCTCATGAGGACTGGAAAATTCCCTCTCTTTCTCGCTCGCTCTCTTACATTCGCTCGGTCATTCATTTTTTTTTCAGTCACAGCTGTGGCTTACATAACTAACCACATAATAACACAGCCAGCATCATCAGCTGCTTTAAACAGGGACGCACATCTGAAATTCTTGGCCATCGTTAGTCTGATGTCTGTTTCTGTCTGTAGTGTCGAGACTGATTATCGTTAAGTGTAGAAATTGAGCAGTAACAGATCAAACTGCAAGATGTGTCATGAAAAAATACTTGTTCTGACTACACAACACCTAAAATACTAAATAAATAAATAATAAATCCAAAGTCTTCCCATTTCAGAATATTTGGAATAACTGTTCGCTCATCTGGAATAAACGCTGAATAATCCAACAATTTACCACACATTTAAATTCTAACACTGAACCAGTGCTGCTATGATCTGCTGACCCCAGTTAGAGTATATATTCTACTGGGCATCTCTAGCTTTAAAGCAAAAAGTTCAAAAATCTATTTTCCTGAGGAGCTGGAAACAACAAGCAGTACAAGTTCATACTCCACCAATTAGCATCATGCTAACACCACGCCTAAAGCATCACACGCTTTAAATTGTGTCATGTTTTTAAAGGGCCCATACCATGAAAAAAATGAATTTTCCCTTTATTCCAGACTCCATACAGTCTATATGAGGGGAAATAAAATGCAAAATCATCCTTTTATTGTGATGTCACAAAAACCAACACATTTACATGTTTACTTATAATCTAGGAATAAAGGAGGTTGAAAAACTATCAAACTTTTTGGTATATTAAAAAAAGACACAAATGTCACATGTGAACCTTATTTACATACACAAAAAACACTTGATATGGGCTCTTTAAGTAATCTCAAATAGATTTGATTTCTGACATTGTATGGCATCTTGCTGTCTATAAAATTTTACAATGGTACATAAACAACATCTTAAAGCCCGAATTCTGTCTGTAGTTTTGTTTGTGCAATATTACATACTAAATGCTAGAATTTACCCTCATTAACTATAACAGACTGAGGGCCTATTTGTATTAATCAGTAGAAATAATGGTAAAATTAAAATAAAAATCAAATCAATAATCAAGAAAGTACAGTTGGAGCTAAATGAGCTTTCCAACCTTAACACATAGAAATACATACATCAAATGAATAAAACTAGTGCAAATACAGCAGCAAATAGCACAATTAAACTGAAATATATTTTTAGTTCCAACATATTTACAGTATATTTTGTTGAATCTGTGACTAGATGCAAATAATGAGCTGATCTGAATGTATATGCACAGATATTAACTTCTCTCAGTGTTTACTTTGGGAGGCTCAGTTGTAACACCATTAAAACTACCTGCTGTATGGAGGATATAAAATAGCCTGGTTAGCTTTCACTCTAAATTGGTTATATGCCTCAAATTGGTGCTATTTTACAGCCAGCAAGAGAGAGAATAAAATAATACAGGTAGCAATGCACTGCTATTTTTCTATATGCTGAAAGGTTGTCAGTGTAACCCTAACTCTAGTGTAATGCACTGTAACAGTTAAATTATTAAAATCTAGCTTATTTTAAACAACATGCATTAGCTAGCTATGTTGCATTTGTCACCTTCTCCACCATCAGGAAAGTACGTCTGTATAGCTGTAAGTACATTTCATAGTTTTGATCCTCACTGGAGGATTGTCTAACAACAACTGTGTCAGTAGCTCAGTGACAGCAGGAATCATATACAAAGTTAATGCATCAGAAGAGCTCACTAGTGGAGTTTTATGTCTCACTGAAGTCTTTTGATTGGCTGACTGAGCTGTGGTTGAAGGTTTTCTAAAGCTAGACAAGACTGCTCTTTGGTCACACTGTATATTTGAATAGATCATGTACAGTCAAAACCTACGATTTACATATTTACACTGTATGAAAATGCTACATGAATGTTATGTGAAACACAGCCCCTACACACAGCTCTGTCTGAACGATTTCCAAAACATCGGTTTTATTCAAAATAACATGCTGTGTACCAAGTACTGAGCAAAAACACTTAGTGTTAGTTTGCTGTGAACTGGCTTATAGTTCATTTAACTCTGGTCAAACTAACCCTGTGACACAAATCTGGAGTGCAGGTAAGCTTTCAGGTACAGCTGGGCAATATAGCAAATATAAACATGCTAAATCTTTAAGTACTGATTATGTCGACAATGTGCTCAAAAAAGCACTGTGGCATAGTTTGTCAAGATCAGGGGATTCACTTAGGATTGAACAATTGTAGTTTTTCATGACTCCTTTAAAATAAAAAGCATAGATACTGCCACCTTTGAGAGAGAGAGCGAGCGAGAGAGAGCGAGAGAGAGCGAGCAGAAAAGTAAAGTGAGCAGAACTCCAGCTCAAGGGAATGGGAAAATATGGCCTGTGACATCTAGTGGAAGTGAAATGAGGGGGGTGGTGGAGTTGGGAAAAGACACTCACTCTGAAATAGAATTCCTCATTCCATTTGGGATTGAGCGTCTGAAAAAGAAGAAAAGACATTCATATTAGCACAAACATTTAACATTCAGCAGTACTCAGAGACGGTGTGGAGAGCTGACGGGTCTTAGCTAATTCAGCCGAGAGGGAGAAGGGTCTTAGCTGATTTGGCCAAGAGAGAGCGAGAGCAAGAGGGAGCGAGAGAGAGAGGTAATGTAATAATTTCTGTACAGTATGGGAAATTCAGACATGAATATTTGAAAATATGCATAGAATTTTAGAACTGCACCCCTCTGCATCTCTAATTTAACACCTTTCATTAAAAAAATGACCACTTTTTCATTCATTACAATATTTTCACACACTAAAAACAAAGAGCAGCCATGTTCAAACAATAAAGAAAAATAAAATTGAACAAAAATGGATATAAATAGGTTTTTCTGGACAGTAACAACAAGTTGGAGCACCCTCTGTTGCATGTTTTGATTAGTGAAAATAAGCACTTTAAAACAGCATCTTTTATATTAAATGACATCTTTTCTGATTGGCTTCTCTGCATTGTGGGGGAAAAGAGGAGATGCTGTTTCAGCATAGTTTTTTTATTTTTACATTCTATATCATATGTATAATATTTTGAATGTGTTAGTAATGTCACATTTAAAAATACTATCAAAAACTATTAATACAACTATTAATATTCCACATAGTGTGCTTAACTACAATATGCTTATTATTATGCATCACAATAATAAAATACGGTCATACTGCAACAGCAACAATTGGCAACAATCAAAACTAGGCATCTGTGCACATCCTATGAGACTTAAGTGGGCAGCAAAGAGGCTGTAATAAGCACAGAAGTTCTGCTATCTTAGTCAGCCCAGTCAGAGTATAATATAATTAGTGCTGTAGAATCAAGCTATTTTTAAAACACATTAAATATCCAATATTGATGAAAAAAAAGTGGGTTTTTACATCCCTAAAACAAAGAGATAAATGTGGTCTTCCGCATTGTTCATACATGTGATACTGTTTTAAATAAATCTGCTTAGTATTAATGTATCGGGTTATTGCCAACCGACAAAGAAAACACTCATGTATTAAACCTTTCGAAACGCATGTCCCCAAACTTTTGACAGGTAGTATATAGGAGCACAAGACACACAAAGCAATGAAGAGCGAAGATGATCTTGAGCAGTATTGACTGAGTTAAGTGGTAAATTAATCATTAAGCAGAGACGACATAGTGATTGCTGTTTTAAACGCTCACTGTGGTACATTTACTGACCCTATAGGGATCCACACAAGCACACAGCATCAATCACATACTGTACACACACACACAGAGTAATGAATACCTTAGGTTTTATCAGTTTGTTAGCTACATGCTAGAACCTGTTAAAATACCAACGGTAATTAAAAGACAGCAGATGCACCTGTGTGTGAATGAAGACTCGCTTTTACAAGCCAAACACAATTAAAGGAAAACTTCTACATACATGATACAACCGCACCTGAGCTCAAATTAAAACACAGTAGTCATAACAAAACTTCATATCTCTGAAATGGTAACTTTACAGAAGGAGAAAATAAACTGTGCTTAAAGCTACACTCTAAGATTTGGTGAAAACATTTGTTGCCCTTCCCCGAACAGATGAATCTAATGATTGAAGGAACATACAAAGAGCATACAAAGAGAACTCGCTGAGGGACATATCTTCCAGCATGTGAATGAATTATGTACTGTTCCCATCAGATCTTCATCAGTATAAATGTTTTCAGTATATGCTTTCAGCCTTTAAGACGTAAACATCGAGCTGGTCCTTCTTTTTGGATCTGCGTCTGTAACGCGGGGTAAAAAAAAAAAAAAAAAAAGGTCTGAAAACCCCCACGACTCTGACTTTTTAAATTTTTATTTCAGGCTTCACAGGGCGACTCACAGCAACACACAGACCATATAGTGGCATTATTCCTTCTTTTAGTTTTAACAAAAAATTATACTATAAACTTTAATATGCACTGATCAGGCATAACAATATGACCACCTCCTATATAGGTGCACTTTGTAGTTCTACAAAGACTACAGACTGTAGCCCATCCATTTCTCTGCATACTTTGTTAACCCCCTTTTTCCCTGTTCGTTAGTGGTCAGGACCCCCATGGACCCTCACAGAGCAGGTACCATTTTTTGTGGTGGATCATTCTCAGCACTGCAGTGACACTGACGTGGTGGTGTGTTTGTGTGTGTTGTGCTGGTATGAATGGATCAGACAAAGCAGTGCTGCTGGAGTTTTTAAACACTGTCCACTCACTGTGCACTCTATTAAACAATCCTACCTTGTAGATGTAAAGTCAAGGATGACTGCTCATCCGCTGCTGCACAGTTTGTGTCGGTCATCCTGTAGTCCTTCATCAGTGGTCACAGGATGCAGCCCACAGGACTGTGCTAGCTGGATATTTTTGGTTGGTGGACTATTCTAGTGACAGTGAGGTGTTTAAAAACTCCAGCAGCACTGCTGTGTCTGACCCATTGGGGGGTGTACATGGGGGTCCTGACCACTGAGGAACAGGATAAAAGGGGGCTAAGAAAGCACGCAAAGAAACAGATGGACTACAGTCTGGAATTGTAGAACTACAAAGTGCACCTAATATAGTAAGTGGAACTGATAAAATGGGCAATGAGTACAGAAACAAGGAGGTGGTCACAATGTTATGCCTGATCGGTGTACATTAATATAATATTTTCTCCAACTCATTTTCTATTGGACCATTCATCCATCACTAAATGTTCATACAATTCAAAGAAAGTTTTAAATATGGATGTCATTAGCAATAAAAAAAGCTGCCCTGGCCCAATAGCACCAAAACACACCCAAACCGTGATTCTGCCACTGCCGTTTCACAACTGGGGGTTCTGTTTCAGCCAAAAGTAATATTTCTCATTTAAGCCATAAAAATCTATTTTACCTCATCATCCACATGACATTATTTCAGTAGTCTTTTGGCTCACCCAGGTGGTCTTTTGGAAACAGAAATATTCTTCCTGCAGAGTAGTAGCTTTCTCCATGCCATCATTCCAGCACTATCCTCGCTCAATGTTTGCCTGACTGTGGACTCATGAACACTGACATCAGACAGAGTAAGAGAGGCCTGCAGATCCTTAGATGCACCCTGGGACTTTTTGTGATCTCCCAGAATATTATACGTCTTACTCATGTTGGATTACCACTCACTGGAAAGACAATAAATGGTACTGAACTTTCTGTTTGAGAATGAATCAGTGAAGACAACCAGTAATTTCATCAGAAATTGTTGGGAACCTCTTCCAGCCTAATGAGCAGAGGCAAATTTTCTGAGGTCTTCTGAAATCTCCTTTGACATGTGTTTCCAGACATTGATGGTGAAGTCTTGCATTGATGTTTTATATAAATAGGGTAGGGTAAGCCACACTCAATCTCGAGGTTCATGTACTTTTGCCACCCAAATTATATATGTTGTATCACTTTGTTCAACAAATAAATGAAAAACTATAACTGCTGACATCATTTGTTTTGCTGGACTGTCTCATCTAATCTAATGTTATGCCTTCAATTAAGATCTTATCATATTTAAGGGCCAAACTTATGCAAAAGCTCACATAATACTAAAGGTTTCACAAAGTTTTGAGCAGCACTGCATGCCATTAAATTGAAGAAAAAAAATACATAATTCAACTCAGAGGATCTAACTTAACTTTGTATTTTATAGTTACTGTGAAAAGGTTTAAACAAGGCATTTTTGGGGGAAAAACAAAAACAAACAAACAAACAAATAATAATAATAATAATAATAATAATAATTAAAACATGTGCCATAGCTTTCCACAGTCCATATTTTTCCTCCAGTATGTTAAATGCATTTGTTATTATGGAAACACATTTAAATAGTACAAAAGATAATTATAACTGCTTATATAAGCAGGTTTATCTGAGATTACTTAACATGGTTCATGACAATGGTGATGATTTATGCAGTGATAATTTGTGGGGAATAAGTTTAAATTTCACTTTTAAAAAGGCTGACAACATTTTTCACAGGTTTGAAAGATTAAAAAAATGAAAAAGCCTGAAATTGAGCATGTGACGGTGTCACTCTCACTGATGCTGCCTGTGGTCTCCAAGGCCAAGAAGATAAACAGCCAACGTTCATCTGCACTGCACTGCTTCAGGCCTGTAGATGGGCCCTTTATTGCTTTCCTCTGTCCCTCAATGTCACACTGAACAACAAACATCATTTCTCCCTTTCTCTCCACTCCAGAGATCTTTCACTGCAGCAGAGTCTGAGCTATATAAATCAGAAAAACCGGTCTGCGGGTTCTTGCAGGGAAAATCGGGTAATAACCCGCACCTTCACACACCCATTCTGACTCCTGGCTTATCTTACGCCAAGTACCATATGGAAATGGCTTTGGCACATCTGAGAGCGTCTAAGCGTGGCTCAATTAAAGTATTGAAAATAAAGGCTCCTAATAGCTCCTTGGCTTGGACACACAGTTCTGGGAATTGGTGATAGAGGCCGTACATTATGTGAAAGTTCTTTAACCTTTCAGACAGCTCGTCAGACTCACCCCTCATTTACCAAAGTGATTCTTCAAAAAAAAAAAAAAAAAAAATATCCACTGAAAGGTTCTTTAGGGAATAAAAAGTGGTTCTTCTAATGTACTGCATATTATTCTAATGTACTGCACATAGACCTGATTCAAACTGAATCATTATTAGCATCATTACTGCAAAAGCCTGTAAGAAAGCCCTCATTTCTTTCTGGAAGTAATCCTGCCTTGCTGTAGAAAATGCAGTACAAATAAACAATCATTGACCTCAACAAGATTATGGTCTTTTTTCAACTTTGCTATTTTATAGTTTAAGCTAAAGCAAACTGCATCAACAATGTGTTACCTGTATGTAATATGTACCTCCTCACTGTGGACTGGCAGGACATAAAGTCTATATAAACAGCTGAACCAGTAATACGGCTGGGTTAGTACAGGCCTGGTTCAATCAGTCAGCCAGCAGTGTGGCTGCATTCCTTTGACTTGTACTCTGAACTGCACTAGGGCACTGCGCCCCCTGGTGGTCAGCTTGCTTAGCCCCACACACACACACACACACACACACACACACACACACACACACACACACACACAGGTGGAGCAGTTAGTACAAAGGTTAAATGCACTCAAATTTTAATGTATCTGGATTTTAGACTTTCTCTTCAGTTCCATTATAGTCATTAACATTTAGTTCCTATTTCCTTTCTGGAGTGTAATTTAATTCTGATCTGTGGATTCAGCTCCTGGATTGCTTTACTGTCACTCATGCCTCTAACTTAGGAGCTTTGGCATTTTATTTTATGCAGAAAAGAAGAATAGACAAGTAGAGAGAAACACAGCCTAAAAAATCTTGGTAAATATCACCATTGTCCAAAAAAGTCCCATCTCCATAATTTTTTCTACACTCTTAAAAATTAAGGTTCCTTAGATGTTCTTTAATAAAGAAAACCTGAGAACCATGAACACTCAAAGAACCCTTTGCATGAATAAAAGGTTCTTTGCATTATGAAAGGACTCTAGACTGATGGACAATGAGTTCTATATGGTTCTTTATAGCACCAGAATGGGTCCTTTCTGGGTTCTTCTATTGTTACAGGCTTGATCCTAACAGTAAAGTAAACCCTTTTGGGTGCTTTTAAAAAGACTCTATACAGAACCATATAAAACACTCTCCATCAATTTGAAGAATGCTTTCATGATGCAAAGAACCATTTTGTCATTGCAAAGGGTTCTTTGAGTGTTCATGGTTCTACATAGAACCATTCTCTTTACCAAAAAGCCCCTGAAGAACTCTCAAGTGCGTATATCATTGAAACACAGCAGATGCACTTTACATCATGTGAAAGTTTCATGATGCGTGGATTAAATAGGAAATTTCCTTTCCTATTTTGGAGAAATGTTTTTGTTTGGACAGTCACTATATTCTGATAGACGGTAAATGCTCTTAAGTTTCACTGCAGACTTCAGAAACTATAATTATATTATATATTTTTTATTTAAGTTGTTTCTTTTTCTAGGCTTCTGTTACTTCTGCTCGAGTCATTATTTAATTCAAGAGAAGTTTCACCTGAGGATAAGTTTAGGCTACTTGATACACCTCTATGTGTAGTAACAGCCTCTACTCTTCTGGGACAGATGGTGGATGACAGCTGTGAGGATCTGATTGCTTTCAGCTACAACAGCATTAGTGAGGTTAGGCACTGATGTTGGATGATGAATTCTGGACCATGACTGGTTCTCCAACTGGGCTGGGTGATACATAGTATACACTGGTGTGCCTTGATACTGACATGTGATATTGCTTCTGAGTTTAAAAGATATTTTTACTAATATATGTGGTAGATAAACATTATAATTAGAAATTTAATATAATGCCCATAAAATAGCTGTGTTAGCTGGATGGAGCTCCATCACTCCAAAAAACGCAGTTCCACTGTGCCCCAAGCCGTGGTGGGGGGCTTAATACCCCTCCAGCAGACACTTTGCATTGGGCGTGGTTACAACTTAAGCCGTGATCTCACCAAATGTAGCAAAATTTGCCAGTGAAAAAGCCTGTTCCCTTTAATGTTAAAGGACATGGGTATGGGAAAAAGCACTTGCTTCCTGAAGTGGTTAATTCTGCTTTGCGCCAAGTTCATCTAGGGGTACTCCAACTTAACGGCGAGCTGTGGGGTCTTCTTTCTAAATAAAAACCCTAAATGCAGGAACTGCTCCTCAGTAAACACGGGCTGTCATTGACAGTTGCAAACAAATTAGTTAAGTAACTAACGTCATACATTCATACAAACAGTCTTTGGGTGCTTTTGAATATACAGCTGGAGTAATACAATCAGTAGTGGGAAAAGAAGGTTTAAGCCTACTTTACCTTTTTGATGGTTTTAGTCTGGACTAAGGCAAGTTCACGGTTTTCGTCAGCGACGTACAGGGACAGTTTGACATAGGGATCACTAGAGAGAGAGAGAGAGAGAGAGAGAGAGAGAGAGAGAGAGAGAGAGAGAGAGAGAGAGAGAGAGAGAGAGAGAGAGAGACATAAATTCACAGTGCAAATGACTCAGCTCCACTGCCCAAACACAATAAAAGAAGATTCCTGTGTATTGTTCTCACTCAGAAAAACAGCTTTCACACAATTATACAGGTTTAATATACAGTCAGTCAAGTCTGAGTATATTAAAGGCTTAGACATACATACACCACATATTAACAGCAAAATAATTGAATGTACTGCATTTTATTGTTCGATAGGAGCCTCTTAAAACACACAGGCACCAAACAATACATTCAACAGATAAAGTGCTTGTTTTAACATCGCTTATATTGCATGAGGTAAAATAATCCTTAAACAAGTGAGCCACAATCACTCCTATGAAAACGTCAGATCCTCTTCTCCTCAAAATGAATAACAGAGCGAAAAGCAAGCTCAACGTAGCGTTGCTTTTACCTCCAAATTTCTCAAGACACTTGTCTAATGTGTGTTTCTTACATTCAAGCTTGATCTATGGATGTCAGACGCAGCTGGAATGTTTTTAACCTGCTGCTGTTGGTTGGGGGGGGGGGGGGGGGGGGGGGTGGCGGGGGTCATTTTCTTTTGGTCCCTCCATCATGAAAATACAAAGTTTTGTTCTGACCGCAGCAACGCATTCATGCCATCAGTACTAGGTGGAGCCTCTTGTTGCGAGGACCAAGTTCTGGCATTTGGTTCTTTTGGACTCATGTGAACTGCCTGCTTGAGAGAAATTCCCACTACTGAGGTTAATTCTGAGGCTTAGGCAGGAAGAGTCTGTGACAATAGCAGGAAGAAATTATTGAGCAGTGGGACAATTCACACAACTTTGCGTGAAAGGCTGATGAAATGCAGTGATGGTTTCCCTGTGTTACAGACGCAAAACAACAAACAATTTGAAAAAGACTAGCGACTGCCTGGTTGCACACAGCCAACCATCAGGAAGTGCTAACAGATTACATGGTTATGTCTCCTCAATGTCAATGTTATGTCTCCTCCTAAATGTAGCGCTGAAGATGGTACTTTGGCTCATCTTTTCTGGTTTTGTCACACACATATATATATATATACACACACACACACACACACACACACATACACACACATATACATACACACACACACACACACACACACACACACGTATATATACACACACACACACACACACACACACACACACGTATATACACACATACACATGTATATATACACACACACACACACACACACACACACACACACACACACATATATATATATATATATATATATATATATATATAAAAAAGATAACCCTACGTACAAACTGCCATTGACTAAAGCTACAAGGCAGCTGTTGCTCATTTATGATGAGAGGCAGATACACAAAGCAGTGGGCAGCTAAAGATCTTTAAGCGAGTGATCTGAGGGACAATATTGAGTTTAGCTCAGCTTTGTGCAAATGATCAGCAACGCTGGGCAGCATTAACTATCTGAAAAGATGCGCTCATGTCTTGTGCAAAAAGCTGCTCTGACTTTGATTCCCACTTAAGATTTATTCTGCTGCATTTATGTGAGAATGTAAGGAAAGCGTATCGCAGCGGTGTGCGAGTTTAAGTGTTGTATGGAGTCGGTGTTTCCATATGAGGATCCAGATGAAAAAAAAGTGTTTTGTTTTTATGACCATGATAATGAAACTTTATTGAAGTGACCGCTTGTTAATGGATAATGAAATGCATGTAGAATCTGTTTTCCAGAGACAGATGCAGGGCACTCTTGATTAACAATGTGAGCAAAACTCTTTAACCTACTAAGCATTTCTGGTCAGCTGGAGTATAAATGAAAACCATTGAGAAGTGAATTATTATAAATCTGTTATTTAATTTTGATACGCACTATTATGACTTTAAGCAATGAAGTAATCCAATAATGGGTAAGAAGCACAATGTTGTCAATAAACTCACCAAAGAAGAACTTGACCTATAAAGCAGCCCAAAAGGTATCTGGATAACTAAACCATTTAACCATTGGTAAACAATCTTCATAAACTGTTTGACAAAATGAAATCTGAGGAAGAGGAAAAACACATCACCAAACTGATCGTAGACACTGTGTGGAGAAAGCCTGAAATCCTAGCCAGACTGCACTAAGGGTTCTGTAAAGCACCCCATAAAGGCAGAAACGTCTGGGGATGCTTTTCATACAATGGTGTTGGTGAGCTTGTGTTCAGTGATGGAATCAAACTCAGAATGGTACAAAGACATTGAAGATGCAAACATACAGAAGCCTGCAAAGAAACTGCTCCAAGGATAATAGCTTAAAAACCAATTTGGCCTAAATAAATAAATAAATAAATAAATAAATTTTAAAAAGACTTGGAAATCTATTTTTTTCCTGAACTGCAAATTTGTGTGTTTTACTGCTGTAAAATGAAGTCACCTTTTCTGTAACCAGTTATGTCTTCGTAAAGACGCAGAAAAAGAAAACCTACCAAATTAACATTGTATATCTCAGTATATCTCTGTATATCATTACCGGATTTCATGAAATCCAATATATATGAGATTTGGGCAATTACCGTAGCATGACCACTTGAATAAGCTGGTATCCACTAAAACCAGATAATGATCATATTATTAGTCCATGTAAACACATACAATGATCATATTTGTGTGGTATAAAACCAAATTATTTTCATTATTGCAATAACTCTGCTGCTGCAGTTGCCCCGTCAGTCTAGGCCTGCAATGAACATTCGGTACTATTCAATAAATTTGATTAAAACATTTGAACATGGAAAAGCAATTGCAATAACTGGTTCTTTAACCTGTTTTTATAAAAGCACATGCCTTTCTGCATTGGTTTTATCAGTCTGATGGGAAACAAAGTTTGGTTTATGAAGCTTTTCACTAGTGTGTCACCGGGAAGATACTTACAAAATATACCAATATTCAAGATAATGTTTAATGTTTGCAGCCAGACACAAATCAAAACGCCAGGAGGACACAGTTACAATCTGAAGAATAAGCAGCAGTAGCGCTGGGATAGTTTATTGGTGGTATAAGGAAATAAGTGGTTCAAAGGTCTCTCAGTGTAATATCTGTGGTGAAATGATTTCAGCATCTACCATTGTTTTTAAAGATTTTCAGGATAGTTTACCAATCCTGAAATCCATAATGCTTCAAGTTAATCGGAACGTACAATGTTTTCATGCTATCCTTACTCTGAACAAATCATTTCAAGCACGGCCTACCTTACAAAAGTCTGTCCCAAAAGCTACCACTGTGAAGGCGTTTCCTGTCATTGATAACAAGAACAGCTCACCATCGTGAGAGTCTCCAGCAGTTTCTCTTACTAATAATCAAACTGTCTACGCGCACTGCAAATGCTGACTCACAGCAGCATCTCTTAAACACTGTACTGTCATTATCATTGTCATTTCAGGTTCCTGAACAAAGCACTATTCCTGTATATTATAATTATGCTGGAAATGCACAATGTAACTGACATACACCAAGTATTTTTAACTCTTATTCTTATGTATGTATATACATGCATAGAATGTATCTGTGTATTTTACTGAACTTGAATTTTACTGAACTGTGTAACTCTGTGTCCATACTTTTGTTCAATAAATGTCCAGTTATTCATTCTGTAGCATCAGAAAAAACAAAAAAAACAAAAACAAATCTAATTCCAAAATCTGATTGACCTGTATTAAATTGGAAGCAGTACAAAAACATGCTGGAGGTTAGGGAACCACCCCTTTGACCATAAGGTTTTTGGTTTGATCCCAAGAGCCAACAGCATGAGACTGAAGGGCCCTTGAGCAAGTGCAACATCAAATCTGGTTTAATTCGTCCACTCTTTACTTTTGTGCATCCTACCGCTAACCTAACTCTTCCATTCTTAAAGCCAAAAAGTTACTGTAGATTCCTGTGTAAGAGCTGGGAGCCCAAAATGGTCACCACCAGATAAACAGTACCTAAAGTTTTCATGTTTGAGAGATATTGTAAAAGAGAAAAATCAAGCTCCACTCTTGCTTCAGATCTGAAACAATCCACAGGTGTTTCTGTCCATCCTTCCACTGTGAGAAGGCAACTCAGCACTATGGGTCTGGAAAGATGTGTGGCTGCCAAGAAGCTCTTACAGAGAAAAAGAAACCATGAAGAAAATAAGACATGAAATCAAATAACTTGCTGGTGTTCCTAGAACAGCTGCCCCTCCTGAGAATCCAGACCCCAACATCTTCAAATGTACAACCATCTTTTAAGACTAAAGGTGTAGAGAAATATCCCTGAAGACCTCTGTGAAAAACTGAAGGCACGTCTCCTGAAAAGAATGGAGGCTTTAAAGAAAGAACGGAAATTTAATAAATGAATAAATGAAGTAATTATTTATAATTATCTGACTCTGTGTCACAGCTATGGTCAATTACTCAACAATCCATCTTCAAAGTCTTCACTTGAATTTGAGCGTCGTCCGTTGGTTCTTTCAGGGATCAAGAGAAAAGTAATTTAAATCTACTAGAACACCAGAACCACAGTGGGTGTGACTGGTGCTTGCGGTGCATGACCGGTATAAAGAGCTACTCTGATTAACACAGAAGCATGTTAATCACAGTGCAGCTGTGTGGTCGTCCCTTCTGGTCTACCTGCTTTTAATAATAACACAGCCAGTCAGAAAATAACACCAACAATGTTTCATCTTCAGGCAGGCCAACCTTAATGTCAAGTTTAGTAAAGCTGTCATTAAACTATGATTAAGTGCATCTGATGAACATGTTTGCTGCACTCAAATAGTCAGGCCACAACTAAAACAAGCCCCATTATTTAGCCAAGTAGCAATTGTTATTTTGTTGTTTAACCAAATAATGGGAGCATGGTATAAGAGGTGGAATGAACAAAAAGCAAATATTATAAAAGTGGGTGGATAAAAATGCACACTGATATCTGATATCTGGTTAAAATAGTGTTCATGTAATAAAAAGGTGGATTTTGTAAGGCAAATAAATATTCTTTAATAAAAAGAAAAGTGATGGAAATGCATGTAAATTAAAAATAAAAGTGGTATTTGATGAGCATTTATCTATAGTTTGTTTGGGCATCTTGTAGCATTTATTATTTAATTCCTTCTTCGTATCTTTGCATTCTTATTATTCCTCTCATTTATTGTTTAACCTTAGTGGGATGTACATCATTGTAAGTGAAATGTTGTCATTGACTTTTTGGTCACCCAGGCAACGTTTACGCCATCACTGTAGTCTATTACTGTCTCTATCTAAGAAGTCGGGGTGCACTGATTGCTTGCATTTTAAAACAAGCATACACTGTAATCCATATTCATTTACATTTACAGTATTTAGCAGATGCTCTTATCCAGAGTGACTTACAAGAAGTGCTTTGTCAATCTAGAGAAAGTATCTTTGCTACCAATAGCTTAGAGAAAAGAGACCTGAGCTCAGATCCTGCTAGAAACAAAATGTCACTGCAGACACAGAGAGAAAAAGAAACAGGAGTTGAACACAGAACTGTGCCATTCAATGCAATAAAATTACAATAAAAAAATACAATAAACTGCAATACAATAATTAATATATATATATATATATATATATATATATATATATATATATATATATATATATATATATATATATATATATATAGACTCTGCTGTTCAGGACAGAGAACATTCTCTATGCTTGTCTTCCATTCATATTTGATTATATTCTGTGTAAATATCATGAAGAATGGACCTATTTATTTTGAGTGCAGAGGTTTTAGAGCTGCACAGTGGAACTGCTGTCCCCAAAGTCTGATCCAAAACCAAAGAAAGAATGCTGCTCCACAGCTTCCTCATAACCATTTGTCTGCCTATTTCAACCAGCTAAAAGCCTCAGATTAGCAGTTTAATTCTAAATACAGAAACAGCTTTAGAGATTCCCTTCAAAGCTACTTCACACGTGTGGAAAAGCTGATGTGTCAGTCTCTCACACAACCTGCAGTGAATATGTTCAAAGCAAAAGATAAAAATACAAAAGAGGGATAGTTTAAAAAAAAAAAAAAAAACAAACAAAAAAAATGTTCTAAAGATAGCAGCCAGGGGTCAGAGGTCAGAGGAAATGCTGATCGAACTGAATTCCAGCACACATACACACTCACTGACTCCATAAGGGTCCAGTGTTTTCATATGAGCCAAAAATCCCACAAAATCCCACAAGCGCTGCACTCTCAAACTGAGAGGTGAGACACCGACGTCCTCAGGGTCAATAACAGTACATTTAAAACAGAATATTCATTTAATTGTAAAATAAATAAGTAAAATACAGACTTTTTTTTGTTTCTATATTAATTTTTTATGTGGTTACTGATAAAATAGTATAACTGAATTACACGGAAACAAATATACTTTTAACCCCACATAGTCATAAATAAATGTGTGAAATTTTGTAGAGAATGTTAACTTATTTTCAGCTAAACATTTTGTTGAATTTTTTTATTGTCTAAATTCCTCTTCTGCAACACTTATTACACACACACACATATCGCTGTTGTTGGGGGAAAAAAAAAACAACAAAAAAAAAAAAAACATTGTATCAAAATGATAACTTCATGGGAGAAGGAAAAAAAAACATACCTTATTTTAATGCAAGTCAAAGGAACCAGACGTCTCTCCAAGTAATTTTAGGTCATTTCTTTTGGTCCATTCTTCATGAAATTTACATACAATGTAAAGGTCAACAGGTATTTTCAAATTATGTCAAAAACTGAAAAATGACAAAAGTGGAGATACGAGGTTTTAATCTGACAGCAGTGATATGTAAACCATATAGTACTAATATTTGTATTAACACAGTTTCCACCGTTTAGTTAAAACAACTGACAACAAAACTATCACATTACAATCTAAAACACACATACAATTATACAACTACATATATAATGTACATGAATACATATAATTATATAACATTTTCATACCCATCTTGACACCAATGCTATGATCCTAATGACCCCCCTACGGATTTCCTCTATTTTTGGCATATATATATATATATATATATATATATATGGTTTGATATCCTCATACAAAATGTAATGTAAAAGAGAACAAGAACAGAAAGAATCATCTCTTTTCTGTTGAAGATCGCTTATCAGAAACAACAACTGCAACCAAACACTTCCTATAACTGGAGATCAGTCTTTCACATTACTGGAGAGAAATTTTTGGAAAATTTGATTTAATTAATCCACATTAGAAGGCATTCAATCACAAGCTGCCCAATTACGGTCAACTCAATAGGGTTCATGTCAGGACTTTGAACATGCCACTCCACAAGCTCAATTTCAGAGCCATTTAGAGATGGATATTTTCATGCAGGATGTGGTAGAGAGCAGAATTCATTGTTCATGGCTCAAATATGGCAAGTCACTCACACTCTGAAGCAGCATAGCATTCCCACACCATCACACTACCACCACTATGTTTGACTGTTGGCATAATATTCTTATTGTGGGGTGCAGTGTTAGCTTGAGAGCCTTTATGCTGCTTTTGGTCAGCAGTAGTTGTTTTGGCTTTGCACCTTTCCAGACTGATACACAATCCCATTTCCAAAAAAAGGTGGGATGCTGTGCAAAATGTAAATTAAAACAGTATACAATGATGTGCAAATCGTTTAAACTCTATATTTAATTTATTTAATTGAAAATATAAATTTTGTTGTTTGGAAAAATGTTTAGCCATTTTGAATTTGATGCCAGCAACACATTTAAAAAAATTTGGGATAGGAGCAACAAAAGACTGGTAAAGTTATGTAATGCTTAAAAAAAAAAAAAAAAAAAAAAAAAGAGCTGGTCGAACACCTGAAATAATCAGTTTATCTGGTAACAGGTCAGTAACATGACTGGGTATAAAAAGAGCCTTTCAGAAGTGAAGATGGGGAGGGGTTCAATAATTAAATAAATGAATACAATTTCTCAATGTAAAATAGCTAAGAACATATAATCTATTGCACACATCATTAAAAGACTCTGAGAATCCAGAGAAATCTCTGTATGCAAGGGATAAGGCCAAAAAGCAATACTGCTTAGCTGTGATCTTCAGGTCCTCAGGCGGCACTGCATTAAAAACAAATATGATTCTGTAGTAGAAATCACCACTTGGGCTCAGGAACACTTCCAAAACCAGTGTCTGTGAACACGGCTTGTTGCTCCATACAGAAACACCTTCATTCTCTCTGAGCTCGAGCACATTTAAGTGGAAAAATGTCCTGTGATCTGACTAATTAAAATCAGGAATTCTTTTCAGAAATCATAGATGTTGTGTCCCTTAGCCTACAGCCCATGTGATTTGTTACCAGCGCACAGTTCAAAAGCCAGCATTCGTAACAGTATGGGGAATAGTGCACACCTGTGAAGGCACCATTAATGCTGAATGAAATACATAGGTTTTGGAGCAACATATGCTGCCATCCAGATGACATCTTTTTCAAGGAAGGAACTTTGCTTATTTCAGCAAGATAGTATCAAACCACATTCTACATATGTTACAACAGTATGGCTCCATAGTAAAGGAGTGCGGGTGCTACCTGACCTGCCTACAGTCCAGATTGGTCACCCATTGAAAACATTTGGCACATTATGAAACAAAAATCACAAAAGAAAAGCCCAAACTGTGGTGCAGGTGAAATTCTAGATCAAGCTAGAACGGGAAAACATCTCACTTTCAAAACTACAGCAGTTGATTTCCCCAGTTCCCAAATACTTGCAGTGTGTTGTTAAAAGAAGAGGTAATGCAACACAGGGAAAACCTGTGCCAACATTTTTGAAGCATGCTGCAGGCTTTGAACTCAAAATGGGCATATATTTAAAAAAAAAAAAAAAAAAAAAAAAAAAAAAAAAAAACACTACAATTTCTCAGTTTTCACTTTTCATTTGTTGTCTTCTTTCAATTAAATTTAGGGTTTAAATTATTTGCACATTATTACATCACCCCAACCTTTTGGAAATGGGGTTGCATTTTAATAACTCATCTCTTATGGAATTTCTTTGGATTGCAGCATAGGGTACAGTTTGTTCAGCATATTTCACATTGCTGGAAATGTTCCAGTTTAAGTAACGCTTAGATCCACAGGTTGACAGTAACCAAAGTGTGTCTATTACATTATTAAACTAAATTTGGTTAAATGGTTGACTGAGTAACTAATAGGGCAATTACTTTTTCATGAAGGGCTAGTTGGTGTTGAACTTTTTCCCCCATAACAAATAAAAAGATAGATTAAAAACTATTTTGTGTTTAGTCCGGCTGTCTGTCTTGCATTACATGCTGCTTGAAGATTGAAACAATGCTTGAAACAAGTGAGGTACAGGCAAAAACAGAAGAAATCTTTAGAAAAATAGTTTTGCACAGCACAGTAAATGCAATGTAAGTGAATACGGTAAGATGTGCGATTCTGTTATAGTACAACAATATGCAAATATCTGTGTGAGCCAGCCTTAACCTCAAGTATATTTCCCATAGTGCAGCTGCAGGTCCTACATTATTTAACATAGCATGGCTTGAACCATCTACAGGAGATCTGAATGAACTGAACCCTTGTTCTGCTGGAGAGTGTATTGGAGGACAACAGCTGAGGAGCTTCAGTGAATAATTACAATCTCCTCCCGCCCCTCTGCTGGTAATTGGCTGTTTATAGAAGGCCTGAGATTTTTTGATTAAGCCAATGCGACCTAATGGGCTACTGCAAGCCTGCAGAGCTGTTATTCCTCTAGGCCTTGTTTCCTCACCCTCTCTCTCCCTCTGTCTCGGGTTACTCAGCAGGGGAGCAGCGCTCCAGCGCAGTTACATAAGCAGCGGAGGAGAGAAAACCAAAACAATGCCATGAATGATGTGTTTATTGTTTTTAAAAACAACAAAAACAATCCCTCAATCACAATTTCAGTCTGACCCTGTAAATACAGATCTGCTTGCTCTGGCATTTATTGGCGTTCCCTGTTGCTGAGACAGAGGACGAGAAAACTGTGCCCGTTTTCGCACCTAAAACAGAGGCAAGACTGTGCCGCCCATTACCAGGGAGATGACCCCTCCATGTTTGGAGTACAGGAGGAGGAGAAGAGCAAAGTAAAAAGGAGAAAAGAATTCTGGGTCATAATAACAGTGTCCTGTACTTTACTGCACTCAGCATTGCACAGCTCCTTCAGCTCATTAGCTAATTATCAAACTCTGTTTGAGCTGAATCAGAGCAGAGAGGAAACACCAAACCGTGCTCTAATCTAAAATGCATCACATATTTCTAAAAGGTGCCTGTGCATTTTCTCCAAAAGAACATCTGTAAATAAGGCCGGCGTAAGAAAGTGGGAGCTAACATCAACTCCACTAACTTATACAGTAAGTTCTGCAGCCAGTAAAACCAGAACACATGATAACTGGGAAAAAAAAAAAAAAAAAAAAAACAGATTCAGGTAAAAGCAGCCAATTCTGCTTACAATACAAAACTTAAAGCCTTGTAAAGGGCCATCTTGACCCAGGATTGGGAGTAAAGCATCCTCCAACCTGGAGAATGAAGCTCCTAGTGAATACGGAATCGGTCATCTAGGTTTCACAAAATTAAATCACTATTAATGCACATCAAATTAATTAAGGTAATTTATAGTAAAAATGAGTGTAAATGATTATTGCACATAACAGAACAGATTATGTATATATGCATTTAAGTCTATGGAACCAGAATTTTTGTCCACATAATTTAGGGCCATGTGTTTTGGTCCAAGGATCGTTAAATTTATACACAATGTAAAGGGCAACAGGCATTTTTAAATGATGTCAAAAACTAAAAAATGACTAAATAGGAAACACAAGATTTTGTTGTGACAACAGTGATATATACATACACACCTATACATACTTAGTCTAAATGCATTGATGCATCCACTGACCAAAAATTACATTAACAGACACAAAGTATCCAGGGTAATAAATCCCAGGACTAACCTAGATGTAATTTCAGAATTAACTATAGCAGACGCATTCAGTAAATGGACTGAAATTATATTTGACCTCTCATTTGGTCAGGAGAGAAACTAAGACAGGCAAGACAGTGCATCTAACTTTGCGATTTTTGATGTGAAATGGTTCTTTATAGAGAAAGTGATCAACTATTTCTTTACAGTGGTGGTGATAGGAACCAGCGGTCACAACGTCTACAATACAGACATTTTACTTACTAATAATTTAAATGGCCAGCGTACCTACAAATATGGAATAGTATATGGAATGTTAATAATGGTGAAACTATGGAAATTCTGAAAATAAGACATTTTATCTGGGAGCTGTTTTCATCACAACTCCCTACATGTTTTGGTCAAAATTACACAGATCAGTCTTTAACCAAATGACAACTGATTCAGCAATGAGCTTTAATAATCACAATCACAATATATGACAACATAAGCTCTGATGTGCTCTCATGTGAGTAAACAGACTCAGACACGCATATATGTGCAGCAGACTTGAGTATATATCTGCTGGCAGTCCAACATCAAGACACACACACACACACGCACGCACGCACGCACGTCACAGCTCAAACAGAACAGAGATCAGAAACTAAAACAGACAGACAAGAACTCCACTCATATACATCAGCGCGCGCGCACACACACACACACACACACACACACACAGACACACACACACACACACACAGACAGAGACAGAAAAAATGAACAGCAGGAAAGGAGAGAGAGTGAGAGGCTGAGAGAGAGCGTGAGAAAGAATGGAACAGGAAGTACAGAAGAGACAAATGGAAGGAGGAAACAAGAGAAATAAGACAATAGCAGATGAAAAATCATTTACAATCCAATTAAAGAAACAGAGGAAAAAACTGGTACAATCAGAGAAAAAAAAATAGAGGGGGAGAAACTGAGGGATGAGAGAAAGAAAGGGGGAGAAACTGAGGGATGAGAGAAAGAAAGGGGGAGAAACTGAGGGATGAGAGAAAGAAAGGGGGAGAAACTGAGGGATGAAAGAAAGGGGGAGAAACTGAGGGATGAAAGAAAGAAAGAAAGAAAGAAAGAAAGAAAGAAAGAAAGAAAGAAAGAAAGAAAGAAAGAAAGAAAGAAAGAAAGAAAGAAAGAAAGAAAGAAAGAAAGAAAGAAAGAAAGAAAGAAAGAAAGAAAGAAAGAAAGAAAGAAAGAAAGAAAGAAAGAAAGAAAGAAAGAAAGAAAGAAAGAAAGAAAATTTAGTCTGAGCAGTGAAAATGACGGCAGCTCGTAGAGGAGTATTACATTCAGAGGAACACAGTTCATTCATTCACATTAATTCCATTAAAGCGATCATTCTGACTGAGTAATACGCACTGCCTTAAACAACCAGCACAAACTTCCTGTTAGAAAAGGGCAGTATAAACTGACCATGTGACCAAAACAGATCCCTATCTGTGTTTTACAGCACAATTATGTATACTGGCCATTTCTCTCAGCGTGTAAATTGTACTTTTGAGGTCACTACAGTTCCCCACGGTGTAGTTTTAGTATCTAGCCCAGGGGTCTGCAACCCAATTGAGAACAGTTTCTTGTAAAACATCTTTACTTTCAATTTTTATGAAGCTCATGTGATCATCTCATTCACCCACTTCTTGTTGGAATTATCCATTCCACCTCAAACGGTACCTGAGGAGATAGTAGCTACGGCACCATTTAAGATGAAACAGGAAAATTTAAATAAGAAGCTGGTGAACAAGAAGCAGATGAGACTTCAGCTTTGTGACTTTTTAGGTGTTTGACAATTTCTCTTAGCAGATTAAACATACCACCTTTTCTTTATCTACTAACTGTGTCACAATTGTTGTCCGTGTTGCCATAGTGATCAGCAGTCTGCGTGCCAACCTTCAGGGTTGAAGGGTGAATTAGCTGTTGTACATCAACTCCAGTGTTTAAGACCAGTTATTGTTAAAGCTGTGTTAGAACAATCAGCAGAGCTTAATTTCACTTTTACCTAAGAATGTAGTTCTGCTGTGGAACCGCAACAGGGCAGCAAAAGAGCTGCATATTGCAGACCCCTGTACTATACAAACTCACTGTGCATCCTTATGGTTGTTGGAAGAAAACCTCATATTTCCAAAATGATAACTTCACAGGAGATGGAAAAAACCTTCTTAACTTTTAATGTAGGTCAATGGAACCAGAATTCTTTCCAAGTAGTTTTGGGTCATTTCTTTTAGTCCAATCATCATGAAATTTCCACACAATGTAAAAGGCAAGAGGTATTTTGAAATGTCAAAAAATGAAAAACATAAAAATTGGAGATACAAGGGTATTTTTCTGACAACAGCTATATACAGTACAAAGCACAGCTGAGGCACAGAGTAGTAAAACAATAAGAGTGATGGTAAACCTCAAGCTTTTTACACTTTACTCAGAGCAATTTAACGAAATAAAACTTTCAGCATCATTTCTCATGTTTGGTATGAGATTCTTACTGCTTTGTTTAAAAGGCTGCCTTTCTCTGGTTAAATTTCCAATCACGTCAACTACTGCGGTTTCTGTGGTCCTGATAAGGCTTTAATTTAAAGCAGTGATGGCAGAGTGCTTAGAGTTTGAGTGCCGCTCTGCGTTGATGCTGAATGTACGGTCCACTATACAGCACAATATGGCTGAACAAATAGGAATCCGTTTTGGCCATACGATGACCAAGTGCTGCACAAGCATCTTGCAATGTAAATCACTGCAATACATACAAACCACAGTACAGAGATTTAGAAGAGGAACAAGAACATCAGCACTTGCTTCCTATAGCCTATTTTTAACCTAGGTCAACAGTAGCCTTTCAAAACCTAATGGACACGGTGTCTTACATTTAACTTTAAATTTCTTATTGTTACTTTTCATTTAAATAAGAAAAAACGTGCATATGTCATAAATACCGGGCAAATGTGTGGCTTTACTTTCCTTTAAATGAACCTGCTTAATCTTTAACATGCTGTTACTGCAAACCAACAGTGAAAAGATGCTCATCCTTGAAAGGCTTGGTTTCCCTAAAGTCATAGCATATGAAACAGTGGCTGAAGCACATCCATGTCTGTTTACTCATGAGCTCACAATTATCAGTCTTGTCTATCTGCTGGGAAAATGGTCTGGGAGGAAGAGTGGGCACTAAACATGATCCACCCATTTTCCCCCGCTCTGAGATCTAGCTAGCTGGCACCCAGGGTTACTCATGGAACCATGACTGAAACTCACTGAAATGAAAAATGTTACACTGTGTGTGGTTTAAGCACAGGCCTAAAGATTTTTCAAGTCACTGCAAATCAGACCGTGTTCAGAATTTAGCTGCCTGTTTGGAAATTAGGAACAGTAAAAAAGGAAGGGCCCAAAATCAAAGTCAGCAAAATAACTGCAGAAATCTGCAGGGACCAGCACATAGAATCTGCTGTAATATTTCATATTGATTGCCTCATTTTATTGCATCATTCACACAGTGAATTGAATCATTCAGTCAGTGTTTCAGCTCGGTTAAAGTACTACATTCATCCATTAGTGCATTCTTATTACAGTTCTGTTCCATTTTATTGATACAGCACTTTCCTTAACAGGTATTGCTCCAAAGAAGCTTGGCTAGAAACGTAGGTCCAGGCCCCTGGCTGAGGGCTACAAAGTAAGACAAAACTGCTTAAGAGAGTGAGGAAAATAAAAATCCCACATTTAAATTTCCTTATTTAAAAAATATGACTGATTTAGCACAGACACATTACTAAAACTGTAAAAACAAGTCTCTACAGCCCATATGTGGAAACTAAGTTGCACAAACGGCTGATTTTGAACTGATCACACTTGTGATGCCACAAATATTTGCATATAACCAAACAGTCAGCCAACAGCAGTTTAGCCCTGCCCATTCACCCTGAAGTTGTGAGTCTTTTTATTCTACAGTTTAGTCCATGATTGGCAGCCAATCAGAACAGAGGTTATTTACACCAGTCTTGAATGAAAAGCTCAAACAAAAAAACCCTGACGTCAAAATTTTGCTTCCTAAGTTTAGAACTGGAAGCTTTTTTATTTACATAGCTTATCAATATTATTTGAAACAAATACTCCAAACACGATTTTAGGATTTCGTTTTGGAAATGTATTAAGTGATTTCCAAGGTCTGTTGGCAACGTTAGCCTAGTGGCTCTGGTTCTAAACTAAAGATGCAAAATTGGCACACCAAACTCGTCTTGGCTGATCAGCTGAATCATGCAAATGGCATTTTTTGATAAACTGTTCCTTTAAAGGCACAGTATCAAAAACGGCTTGTTTAATTCTAATAGAGGTTGGAAAAAAAGTCATGTAAAAATTAATTACAACTATTATTGACATATAAAACTACACATTACTTCAAGAGGAAATAATAATGCAATTATGTACTTTTCACCTGGGAAAAAAATGAATTTAAGGTTAAAGCCACTGTTGTACCATTGAGGGAACATTTAAATCATTTGTACCTTGAAGAATGAAAAATGTACCTGCACAGAACCTTTACTTTTAACAGTGAGGTGTCTAAAGGTAAATTAAGCAGTATATCTCAGGTGAGCTTTAACTGGGCAAAATGTTTTTGTCCTGAACCTGAATACAGCTTTAGAACTGAACAATATATAGATCAACCTGTGGTCTGTACACGTAAGCAGCTTCTCTGGACCAGCAAAAACGGTGCTACGTTTCATACCATTACTTCTCAAGTCATTTGTTTCACGTGTGTCCCGTACACTCACATCTACATCACTGAGCATTAGAGTCTCCTGGAGTTCAGTGTATATTACAGTCGGTCATTCATGCTGTCAGAAGCAGCAGCTTTCAGCAGATTTCCTGGCTTGATGTGAAGACCTGACTACAAAACCCTGCTGCTGTGTGATTAAGCCGACGGAGGCGTACAGCAGGTGGGGCTAGAGGACACAAAGGCCCAGCTAGCTGCCTCCTATGCCAAAGGCTATCATTACCTCAAGAGAACTGCCAGGTCCTTCCATTAATCTCTTTAACGTTCACTCCCTTAATATTAACCTAGACTAACATTAACTCAGACTGTTACTGACCGCACAGCAGTGGATGAGGCATCACTTAAAGAAGGCTGACTCAGACATCCAGATAAAGAGCTACTGTAAGCTTGGTTTGTATGGTATGTACATGTGTAATCTGGCGTATTTGTGGCATATCTATG
Source organism: Pygocentrus nattereri (assembly GCF_015220715.1). Lineage (NCBI taxonomy): Eukaryota > Metazoa > Chordata > Actinopteri > Characiformes > Serrasalmidae > Pygocentrus > Pygocentrus nattereri. The sequence goes on from NC_051226.1 coordinate 13,926,345, forward strand.
AAAGTAATACATTAAAGGTGCAGAGGTGTGTAAAATTTACTGGCATCAAGTAGTAAGGTCTCATACCTCTCCCCCACCCCTCACTTTCCAAAAGTGTAGTAGAACACGTTAAAACGTTAAATTACCTGTCCAGCAGAAAACAGCCAATGTGGCATCACTCTGAAAACACTTGTGACTCCTCAGCAATTTCCATCTAGGAAAGGCAACCTCAGTGGTTATTCTTAATTTCTGTCATTGCACATCGCAACTTCGCTTCTTGGATGACGAGGATTCTCCCAACTTTGCTTTTTCTTGTGTTAAAAAACAAGTAAGATGTTCCATTTGTCAAAGTTTGGATTCTCAAACTTATCACAACACAAAATGGTGAGCTAGTAACAGCAGCAACCACAGATTCATCTTTCCATGTCTTCCAACCGGTGCTAAAGTGCCACGAAGTTCTAGATGCCTCTTCAATGTAAAAATTTAAAAGGCGCTCTCTGAAGCCAGTGTTTGGTTTGTCCACTCTACTGTTGTTAAGTTCCTTCTACTGGCCTGTATGCACACATCACTCAGTAGTGGTAGTTGTGGTATCATTACCTCCAACAGCGAAACAGAGTTTCCAAAGTGCCAGTATTGACACAGATACCGGTATCAGTATCGGTGCAACCCTAATTGTAATGTTGACAATTCTTCAATGGCTGTTCAAAAAAAACCAAAACAAAAAAAAAAAAAAAACACACAACATTATTTCATGCTGCTTTTAGCCAGCAGGGCACACACAAGTTGAAGTTCAACTATCAAATCCAGCCTCTGTGACAGGTTTGTTAATTGTTAAGCTTCTTTTTGTTTTCACAGTTTCTGAGAAGGACACACTGACGAGGTTATTTAGATACTGAACCTGTCTCGCAAAGAAAGAAAGAAAAAAAAAAAAGAAGGAAAAAAAAAAAAAAAAAAAAAAAAAGTAAAAGGACAGTGGCAGTTATCGGCTGCCATGATGTTTTGGCGATGGAAAGTTCCAGCAATGTTAAAAGGACAAAGTGCTAAAGTAACACCACAGTATACAAAGTCAACAGACCGGTTTTGAAAGACCACAGTGAGCACAAATCAGGGTTAATTGCTAAGCGCACTTTATCATAAACCCCAGAGGGCCCAAGCGCTACAATTTTGAAGTCTGGCATTAGACACTATGACCAAGTCAGCCTCCCTGAGGGCAACTATTTAAGATACAAGTTATTTCATTACATTTTAACCAATTACATAACCTACAAGGCCAAAAAACAACTGACTGAAGAACAGAGTGGAGAGTGCTCAATGGTTTACCCTGCCAAACTAATGACAAACTGATTCAACTCCACTTCTAAATTAAGGTGGCAACAACATTAACTTTGCTCACTAAAGGCTGAATTGCACACTGATCAGGCATAACATCACGAGCACCTCGTTTCTTCGCTCATCATCCATTTTATCAGTTCCACTTACTATATACACACACACACACACTATATTTATAAAAGTATTCACTCACTCTTGCAAATCACTGAATTCAGGTGTCCCAATCACTTCTATGGCCACAGGTGTATAAAAACCAAGCACCTAGGCCTGCAAACTGCTTATACAAACATTTGTGAAAGAATGAGTCGCTCTCAGGTACGAAGTGGTAGGCCACGTAAAAAGAGACGGGAGTCAGTGGACGCTGAGGCGCATATTGCGCAGAGGTCAGAGACTTTCTTCAAAGTTAATCACTTCAGACCACCAAACTTCTTGTGGCCTTCAGATTAGCTCAAGAACAGTAAATAGAGAGCTTCATGGAATGGGTTTCCATGGCCAAGCAGTTGCTTCCAAGCCTCATCATCACCAAGCACAATGCAAAGCATCGAATGCAGTGGTGTAAAGCACCACCACTGAACTCTAGAGCAGTGGAGACGTGTTCTCTGGAGTGATGAATCACGCTTTTCCGTCTGGCAATCTGAGAGACGAGTCTGGGTTCAGCGGTTGCCAGGAGAACAGTACTTATCTGACTGCATTGTGCCTAGTGTAAAGTTTGGTGGAGGGGGGATTATGGTGTGGGGTTGTTTTTCAGGAGTTGGGCTCAGCCCCTTAATTCCAGTGAAAGGAACTCAATGCTTCAGCAGACCAAGAGATTTTGGACAATTTTGTGCTCCCAACTTTGGGAACGGCCCCTTCCTGTTCCAACATGTCTGTGCACCAGTGCACAAAAGCAAGTTCCATTAAGACATGCATGAGCAAGTTGTGGAAGAACTTGACTGGCCTTCACAGAGGCATCATATTAAACCCTATGGATTAAGAATGGGATCTCGCTCAAGTGCATATGTTTGTGAAGTCAGACGAGAGAATACTTTTGGAAATATAGTGTAGGTGCTCTTTGTAGTTCTACAATTACAGACTGTAGTCCACCAGTTTCTCTGCATCGTTTGTTAGCCCCATTTTAGCCTGTTGGTCAAGACCACCATGGACCCTCACAGAGCAGGCACCATTTGGGTGGTGGCTCATTCTCAGCACTGCGGTAACACTGACATGGTGGTGGTGTGTTAGTGCGTGTTGCGCTGGTACGAGTTGATTAGACATAGCACTGCTGCTGAAGTTTTTAAACACTGTGTCCATTCACTGTCCACTTTATTGGACACATCTACCTTGTCAGTCCACCTTGTAGATGTAAAGTCAGAGACGATAGCTGATCTGTGATCTGCACAGTTTGTGTTGGTCATCCTCCTTTGTCAGTGGTCACAGGACGCTGCCCACATGATGCTGTTGGCTGGATATTTTTGGTTGGTAGACTATTCTCAGTCCAGCAGTAACAGTGAGGTGTTTAAAAACTCCAGCAGAGTTGCTGAGAATGATCCACCACCCAAATGATACCTGCTCTGTAAGGGTCCACGGGGTCCTGACCACTGAAAAACAGGGTGAAAGGGGGCTAACAAAGTATGCAGAGAAACAGATGGACAACAGCCATTTATTATAAGCATTATTATTATTCTAAAAGCTCCCCAACACAAAAGAGAATACATGAAATGGTTATGAATGTGCTGCCTGATGTCTGATCTACATATAGTTTTGATAGAAGGTTTTTTTTGTTTTTTTTATCTACTCAACAGAACCCAAACAAAACACTATTTTAACCATGGGATAGCTTGGCACCTATCAAAAGCACTGTAGAGAAATCAGAGTAGGTACATTCTCTAAAATGTCAGCTTAGTCCACTTACTAAACTGCTCCATTTAATTTCGCACTGGTTCTCTTTTGAGTCGAGTACTGTTTGGGTCTCATTCTGCCCCCAAGCACTGCCAATCAGTGTTTGGTTGACACATATGACACTTGAACTCCCTCTCTACAATTTGAGGCAGATATGTTTGTGCATAAAAGCAAAAGCAAGGACATTTACTGTCAAAAAAAGCAGCAATTAAATGTTCATCTGATATACACTGTCATTCTGACAGACTGCAATACAATACAGGAAGCCTAGGGGGCATCATAGCTTCTATGTTTCCCCATAAAAGTAAACAATTTGCTGTACAGACTGAATATCTCCATTGAATAACAGCAGCAGAAAAGAAAACCAAAGTACCAGAAAGTCATGATAGTTAGATTAGCCAATTCATTGAACAATAAATCAAAGAATGATCGATTTTTTGACTTTTCATTTTTTTTTTGAATAATCAGTCATTTGACCTTACTGCAGGTTAGTTAGATCGCTGCTGTAAACCAAATTCAACCTTAGCTGAGCTCAGCAGTCTTATATATAGTTGTCCTGGCTTGTGCAGTTAAACATGACCTTTCCCTGACCCAATGGAGGCCAACTGTTGCAAATCAGGAAGCAGACCATTCCACAGCCTGCCCGAAGGCATGTGTGTGTCTGCTAAGGCATCTCTGGAAGTGAACCCTTGACTTCTGAGTGACCCTGCAATTTTCAGTAAATAACATTAACATCAGATCTGCATTATTGCAACAGTATCTCAGATCTGATCTTTGTGCTTTGCCAGTTCACACTCACGCATGTGTGCACACATTTCAAAAACAAGTTTGCTGACCCGCCGCCTACACTGGGTGATGACCGCAATGATATGTGAATGTGCAGTGAAGTGCAATATGAAGAAAGTGTCACATTTTGCAGTGTTTCTGTTAGTGATTACATTAATAACTGTGTCTTCTACTAGAAAACGGGTCCATCAGGTTCTGCTTCTTACTGCATGAGTAGGAGTGTGCAGCATCATCATGCAGACTGCCAACTAATCAATACTGATTCAGTAAGAAGAAGTTTTTTTAAAATCTTTTTTTAATCAAGTAATTGAGCTTAATTGAGTTATTGTGGCAGCCCTAATCACTAACTTTTTCCAGCAAAAAGACAGTCCTCTGAATAGGGGAGAGAGAGAGAGAGACAACAAAAAGAATGTGATTTTGTGCTCCTCCCTGTTTACATTATTGTCCAGCGTCTGGTGACAATGTTTTGACAGTCAGTCAATAGAGAGTACTGGTCTGACACACATAAAAAGCTACAAAATTCTTATTTATTTATTTTTTTTGCCTAGAATTGAGATCACAATTATCACTCATGATCTAATATGTGCAGTTGAGGTGAGCAATACGTCAAAAATATATCATGACAGTTTCAAGAATTTTTCACAATAGACAATATGTGCTACAGGAGCTTTTAAACATCTCAGTGTCACTGCTGGACTGAGAATAGTCTAGCAACCAAAAATATCCAGCCAACAACATCCTGTGACCACCACTGAAGGACTAGAGGATGAACAACACAAACTATGAAGCAAGAGATTAGCTGCTGCCCCTGACTTTACATGTATTAGGAGGACCACTAAGCTAAGTAAACAGACAAGTTGGCCAGTTAGGTTGTACAAAAATCAGTATTGTTTCATTTAGCTATCTGTACTCTTTAATGCATTCTGCACTGTATTTAACAGCATTTCCTATACTTTAGTCAATATTGTATTCTATAGTCCATTCTATACTGTATCCTATTGTGTATTCTATAGTCCATTCTATACTGTAAACTATTGTGCACTTTAAAGTGCATTCTATACTGGATTCTGTAGTGCACTCTACACTGTATTGTAAAACGCTTTATATAGTGTAGTTTACAATGAATTCTATAGTACATAATATACTGCAGTCCATAGTGCATTTTATAGTGCTGTATTCTGTAATGTATTCTGTATTATATTCTGGAATCTATAATGCATTCTACACTAGTATACTATTGTGTATGCTATACTTAATTCTTCAGCAGAGCACTGCCTGGATCAGTACTGTACGGTTACATAAAACTCTCACTCGCTCTCCGCTACATACTGCATCATACACTCGTGGTTAATGTTACCACCTGAGCCTCCTTCTCCTCCTCAGATATGAGAGCAGATGTGTACATACACTAACACCTTGCTTTCAAGAGGCAGGGCTTAAGCCAAGTGGAAGCAATGTAAATGCACAGACAGTCTATTTATATACACACAGAAGGTGGCTGGCTTCCTCACACACAAAAACACACATCAGCGTACATACACACACACACGCATGCGTTTTCACAATGTATTCAAATGTTTTCATAAATGAACACACTCACCCACCAATGGCCACAAACACACACATACACTAAACCACCCTCTCCCAGTCAACTCCTAGATTACAGGCAGGTGCTCACTGTAGGTATTTCCTCAGCTCGTCCTTACCTGGCACCGATGATGTCCTTCTTGGCCAGATCAATGCCTGCAATGACCTTGACACGAAGGATACGGGATTCATTCTGCAAAAACACAACAAAGACAAAACACCATCAATAAAATCACACAACAATGAGTGTGAGTATGAGTGTGGCAACACACACACACACACACACACACACAACCACAACAGAGTTAGTTACATGAATGCAATCAAAACTTCTCCAAATTTAGCTGATCAGCCAAAATATGTTGCTGATGTATCTAATAAATAATGGAAGTTTATACCCCACCAATTAGAAGCACAGGGGAAAAACAGTGGATCACAATGCATCACAATTCTCTGTTGGAGAATTCTGCATCTGTTCACTGAATGGCAATCAAAACTGTACACACAGTGAACAGCAGAAGTACCCGAGTCAAATGACGCTTTGATTTCCTTTACAAACAACACTTCTATACATTTTATGCACAATTAAGTAATTAACACACATACACACACACAAAGAAACAGAACATGACTGGTCCTCTTGTGTGTACTCAAAGTGCTGATTGGCTCACAGAACTAAGTTACAGTTACAGTAACAGACAGAACCTTGTTGTTTTCTAGCTAAAGAGTCCAAACACATACAACTACCTGATAACTCCTTAATGTTAAACACACACACAAATACAAGAAAGCAAGGGAGAATATGTGGATATTCAAGTTTACATGTGCGTTTGTTTGTATTTCCCATGCTATGTGAAGCGACCTTGGGTTTGTGAAAGGCACTATATAAATGTAACTAATTATTGTTATTATAATAATTGCAGAAAAATGTCATCTCAATTTATTTGCTGAGCTATCGCTTTAATATTACACCACCTCAGTGGAAGAAAAGATGAAGAAAGAAAGGGGTTGTTTTTACAGCCTGCAGCACGACAGCATGCTGACCAGCCATCAGGCCTTATAGCACCATGCTGCTTTCTGACTTTCTCTGCTTTCTGCTGATGCTGAGCCATTTCCTCACTGCTCTTTCACACCAGCCTCCAACTGAACCCTCTCACAGAAACCAGAGACATTTCGCACAGGACGCTCCACTAAACTGAACAGTCCTCCACACCCCCTCAGCGGAACCTGAGAGAGAAACCTTCAGATGAAACGAAAATTCTCTCACTTGTCTATATTACATAATTATTTAGCAATATTTTTATGTGATTTGTAAATTCAACACTGAATATACATTCTGCATTATATAAAATATCCAATAATACTCCATCCATCTATCCATCCATTTTCTAAGCCACTTCTCCGTCAGAGTCGCGGGGGGGGGTGCTGGAGCCTATCCCAGCGGTCATCGGAGAGAAGGCAAGATACACCCTGGACAGGTCGCCAGTCCATTGCAGGGCAGACTGACACAGACAGTTACTCACACACTCACACCTAGGGGCAATTTAGCATGTCCAATTGACCTGACTGCATGTCTTTGGACTGTGGGAGGAAACCGGAGAACCCGGAGGTAAACGGAGGGAGAACAGGCAAACTCCACACAGAGAGGACCCCGGTCACCCGGCCGGGGAATCAAACCCAGGCCCTCCTCGCTGTGAGGCGATAGCGCTACCCACCGCGCCACCGTGCCGCCCTCCAATAATACTCATTTTATTATAAACGATTTAACATATTTACGGGCAGCACGGTAGCGTGGATTTAACATATTATACAGTCCAATACTCCACATTCTTAGCAAAAAGGGTTCTATTTAGTACTGGAAAAGGCTACTTAACTCATAACAGTGAACGTATACAACTGGTTTTCTGTCAGAGAAGAAAAACTGCAGAAAATTTCTGACTTCAGACTTCAGACACCAAAATGGATGCATTTTTTATTGTCAAGCTGACAATTTAACAAACTGTTAATCTTCCTGCCAATTCACTTAATACATCATTTTTACTCTCCACACTGAAGCAACAACATCGCTGCCTAATTAAAGCAATAAGCCATAATCAGTTTATGATTGCACCCCTGCTCAGAGCCCCTCTGCACCACTGAGAGCTTCATTTCAATCCTGCACCGCTCATTCGAGCACACTACAGAAAAAAAAAGCACTTCTCCCCAATCTGCTTCTCTTCTCTCGTCCTCTTTCCCTCTATTCCTCTATCCATCTCTCCCTTGCCCTTCCCTGCCTCCGTCTCTCTCTCCATCTTTCCTTTATAGCCGTCTCTCAGTCACTCTCTCATTCGTCTCTACTTCTCCCCTTTCTCTTTCTCTCTCCATCTCTCTATCTCCCCTCTTTCTCTCTCTGCTCTCTTCCATATTTCTCTCCCTCTCTCATTTCTAGCTGTCTCTCAGTCTTTCCCTCATTTGTCTCTCTATTTCTGTCCCTCCGTCTTCCTCTCGGTCTCTCTTCTCTCACCTTTTCTGTCTCTGCATCTGTCTTTCTCTCCCCCTCCCTTTCCTAGCTGTCTCTCACTGTCTTGATTGCTCCTTCTCTGCCCCTTTAATCTCCATCTCCTCATCTCTCTCCTCTCTGTCTCTCATCTCACTTCCTCCCTAGCTCTCTCCTCCATGTCTCAGCCTCCTTCTCTATCTCTCCACCTCTGTCACTCACTCTTGTCTCTGCTTCCTTCCCTCATTCTCCCCCTCTTTTCCCCTCCTCCCTCTCCTGTCTCTCTCCAGCTCTTTCCCCTATGTCTTGGTCTCCTTCTCTATCTCTCCACCTCTGTCATTCACTTCTCCCCCCTCCCTCCCATCCCATCTCTCACTCCTCTTATCTCTCTCCCTCTCCCTCTCTCTCCAGCTCTCTTCTCCACATCTTCGTCTCCTTCTCCCTCTCTCCATCTGTGTCACTCACTCTCTTCTGCTTTCTCTTCCTCATCCCCTCAACCCCCCTCTCTCGGTCTCACTCTCTCCTCTTATATCTCTCTCCCTCTCTTCCTCCAGCTGCCAGGTGGTTATTTTTGTCACAGAGTGAATGTGTTATCAGTGCTCCAGCTGATATCGTGTGGGAGTGAATGAATATGGCTGTTGTGAATAAGCAGGTCTGTATCTGGCCTCAGGGCTGCAACACGCTGTCCTCCTGAGGGAGATTAGCCTACCTGTCATAAATGGACAAAGCTACTCAGGCCAGACTGGAGCTCCTGCGGATTCACACAATGTCCGCATGGCTACAGAACCAAAGCAAATACAGACAAGACACAAATCCATATTAACAGATATACAGAGAGTAGACTGGCTGCTCTGCTCTGCTTTAGTACAGGTAAGACCTGATCATTTCAGCAAGTTAACATGATTTTCATACAGGTCAGCAGCTATTTACATATTTCCCATGAACATTTGCTACCTTCTGAAGGAGGGATTATGTAAAACTCTACAGAGTCTGAGGCAGTGGTGTGATGTAGGCATGCAGTTTGCATGTTGCTCCAGGCACAGAACTACACAAACTGTATATCTAAATCAATCTTTGCATGCTTGCCTCAAAACTAGCAGCGTGGCATGGTTTTAAAACTAGGAGGACATGGGCCATCATTCAGCACTAACACAGCAGCTCATTCTCACAGTGGACTCTGCTGCCTTGCCCTTTTCATACACTCACTGAGGCTAAAGTTCCATTTGTCAACAGCACCTCTGCTGTCTTTTTTTAACCTGTGGTCATCCATGACTTCCCACAACTATTATTTATGCAAGTTCCTCCATTACAAATGATGCACACAACAGCTGTTTGAGTGCTATATGAGTGAGAGTTACAGGCCTGGTGCATAGTACTAGCATCAAGCACATCAACCTACAGATAAACAGCACATAACCAGCTGACCCCCTTCACAACCACCCTGTTCAAAAAACACAATCAACAGCATTCAAGAAATGACACTAAATATATTAAATCTAAGCAAAATGTCAGGTCTATTTATATCACACACACACACACACACACACACACACACACACACAATGTATGAAAACTGTTATTGACATTGACAGACCATTGACATTTACTTTGCTATGCTTTAAGCATTAGCACAGCTATAGCTGCTTTTCTTGCATTTCCGGCAGGAAACCTTTCCTCAAAAGTAGAACAATTTCTTGTAAAATGTCTTTCAACGTTGGACTTTTTACAAGGCTGAAGTCGCTTCTCATTTGCCAGCCATGGTACCTGAGGCCTCATGAAGTAACTGTTGCACCACTTAAGGTAGAATGGGAGAATTCAAGCAAGAAACTGGCAAACGAGAAAACGGACTTTTTTGATGCAGATTAAATGTATCAGGAAACCAGCTGAGTGATAAGTGCAAATAAATCCATTAACATCCAAATTCTCAATGTCTCTTTACAATTTTGTTAGCTACTAGCTACGAGAGACTCATATGCATTGCTATAGTGACCAGCATTCTCCTTGTCAATCAATAACATCTGCTTTGCAGCCCATTTCCCACACAAACAACATTCATTGTACCACCTCTTCTCAATCTCTGAACCCCATTGCACAACCCACAGGTATTTACAGCCCTATCATCCTCGTGAAACACCACCTGCAGGAGCCTGAAGTTATTACCACCTTAAAACACATAAAACGTGCCAGATTTTTTGCCCAGGGAACTTATCAAAACAACATAGTTAAGTGTCCAGTAGAAAAATAGTTACAGGGTTACAAGAGTGTTACACAAAGAGTTACACAAAAAAACCCACTGCACCAAACATCACAAGATTGTGTGATTTCGGACCCTGTATGGCATCCTGTTTTGACACAGCTGAAGAACAGCCTCTAATGATCTGACTAGAGATTCATCAATCATGATTTTTTCAATGCCAATTTCATTTTCTTTACAGGCAAATAAATAAATAACTTTTTTTTTTACTTTTATTAAAGAGAAATGTCTTGAGCTTTTCTTGCTCTTATTTGAGATTATATTCTATGGAACATTGAAAAAGTGAAAATCTACGATAGCTTCAGTCTTGATTCAGACATTGTAGCCCTCTGTGATACCAGTAATGCAAAAGCCAACATCACAATAACAACTACCGATATACTGAGCAACAAACACACACACACACACACACACACACACACACACACACACACACACACACAAACAGTAAAGCAGAACACTTTACACAGATGTACCCACTAAAAGTTTGTCCTTCTTACCATGAATCTAGCACATAATACCACCCACTTAAAGAAAGTTGCTAAATCCGCAAACTGGAGTGAGAAAAAAAAAAAAGAAGAGAAGAAAAACAAATTCCCTGAACAGCTCCAAGTGCCCACGCCGTAAGAGTTCCCAGCTAAGCCGTATCGGCCTCCATCCTCTCCGCTAATTACAGCCTCCTCCCTCCTCCTCTCCAATCCATCCATCCGCTAATAAGCTTAAGTGAGGTGGTGGCTGCCGTCCACTTCACCTCCACTGGAGCACAATGGCAGAAGGCCAATGAGAAAAACGCAGCTCTACCACTGCCCCCCACCTCCCCTCAAACTAAACAGAGTTTATTAGGTTAGCAAGTCTGACCAGAGTGCTCCAAATTGAGAGACAGAGATTAAGAGAAATACAGTGAGAGGTGTCAGCCATATTACTTAAAGGGCTCATATTCTACATTTTTCTTAAGTCAATGCATTTTTACATGACCCTTTTCCATCCTTTATCCCTTAAAAGATGGATGGATTGATGGATGGAGACACAGATCTTTATTGATAGGCTGTTTTTGTTACTGTGCCTTTAAACACACATCGCTGTTTCGCTGACTTACATTAAAAGTAAAGTAGATTTCTTCCTTCTCCTGTAAAGTTACTATTTTGGAGATAGGTTTTTTCGACAGCAGCCATATGTAAATTAGTTCCTTTTTGATTGGCTGCTGTGTATTGTGTCACATGTAAAAAGCTGCCCAGGCTGATGTACACCGTGTAACTTGGGGCTAAACCTCTGTAGGCAGAATAGGTGGATATGAAAATGTGTTGGTTTTTATGACCAAACCAGGCTGTTTTTACAGCTTAAGTTCCATATATGGCCTTGTATGGACAAACATATGATGTACACTACATCAATCTTTGTTTAATTAAGCAAAAACCTTTTTTCTTACAAGCCTCGAGACTAATGTATAACCAACAACCTGTAAAATAAGTTATCAAGCTTTAAGACAGCCACATCTGTTTTTAGCCATGCAATTTGTTTGTCCATTTCTATACATAACAATGCATCATACAGAGTCAGACACCACATAAACAAGCCTTTTTAAGATTACTTGACATGGCTTGAGGCAAGTGTCTAATGATTTAGGTATGCAGTTTGTACAATGCTAATAGGTGAGTATTGCTTGTTAGCTACATTAGCCTTGTCGCACCAGTGCAGAACTAAAGAAGCAAACTTTAGACACCAAACATGTCTTCGCTGACCTTATTTAGTGTCGAAAACAGATTTCTTTTGGCAAATAATTCCTGTGAATTTCTTTAATGTAGACTGCGTGTGACTCTTGGCTCTAAATGGGCTCTTTGATAACCCTGTGGCTGCCATGCTGAATCACGCTGAGTGTGAAAGTGAAAACGCCTGAGCCGGAAAACTGAACAAAAGACTGGACAGACTCTACTGGGTCAGTGAGCGAAGTGTTGAGTCCACATTCTTTTCCTGAATGGTACCAATATACCACATAACTGGGAGGGGGTGTCAATATTCATGTATGTGTATGTGTGTGTGTGTGTGTGTGTATGTATGTATGTGTGTGTGTGTATATATATATATATATATATATATATATATATATATATATATATATATATATAGTGTGTGTGTGTGTGTGTGTGTGTATGTGTATGTATGTATCTCCATTTTATCAGCTCCACTTACTATATAGGCGCACTTTGTAGTTTTACAATTACAGACTGTAGTTTGTCTGTTTCTCTGCATCCTTTGTTAGCCCCTTTTACCCTGTTCTTCAGTGGTCAGGACCCCCATGGAACCTCACAGAGCAGGTACTATTTGGGTGGTGGATCATTCTCAGCACTGCAGTAACACTGATGTGGTGTGTTAGTGTGCACTGCACTGGTTTGAGTGGATCAGACACAGTGTAGAACTATATAGTGCACCTATACATTAAGTGGAGATGATAAAATGGACAATGAGCGTGGAAACAAGGAGGTGGTCATGATGTTATGCCTGATCAGTGTACATACATCGTGCTGTTGTCGGAAGAAAACCTCATATCTCCATTTTTGACATTTTTCAGTTTTTGTCCTGTTGTCCTTTACATTGTGTTCAAAATTCATTATGAACTGACAAAAAGAAACAAAATTACTTGGAAAAATGTCTGGTTCCATTGACTTACATTAAAAGAATTCTCCGATCTAATTCATCTCAAATGTGTTCTCTTGGGTTGAGGTAAAGACTCTGTGCAGGCCAGTCAAGTTCATCCACACCAAACTTGCTCATCCATGTTTTTATAGACCTTGCTTTGTGCACTGGTGCGCAGTTGGAAGAGGAAGGGGCCGTCCCCAAACTGTTCCCACAAAGTTAGGAGCATGAAATTGTCCAAAATCTCTTGGTCTGCTGAAGCATTAAGAGTTCTTTCACTGGAACAAAGGGGCCGAGCCCAACTCCTGAGAAACAACCCCACACCATAATCCCCCCTCCACCAAAATTTACACTTGGCACAATGCAGTCAGCCAAGTACCGTTGTCCTGGCAACCACCAGTCATCCATCAGATTGCCAAATGGAGAAGCGTGATTAGTCACCCCAGAGAACATGTCTCCACTGCTCTAGAATCCAGTGAAGGCACTTTACACCACTGTATTCGATGCTTTGCATTGTGCTAGGTGATGTAAGGCTTGGGTGCAGCTGCTCAGCCATGGAGCTGGAGACCCATTCCATGAAGCTCTCAACGCTGTTCTTGAGCTAATCTGAAGGCCACATGAAGTTTGGAGGTATGTAGGGATTGACTCTGCAGAATGAGATATACACACACACACACTCACACACACTCACACACACTCACACACACTCACACACACTCACACACACTCACACACACCAGGAGGAAAGAAGGAAAAAAAATTCAAAACAACTGACAAAAAAAAGCTAACAATACACAATACATTGTCTAATGGGCTCTTGTCCAATCAGCTACCTGTTATTATGCAGTTACTGATGATACAGCACTGGTAATACCCATGATATACTCTGAAAAGAGTACAATGATGGTCATGATATAATTTATGTGCAACAGAGAAATGACACGTGCATGTAACCAGTCATTTCCCCTTAAACTCAGGCTCACCAAAAGCACAATACAGCACTTAAAATATCCCAACCACAATAATAGAGTCACTCTTATCTAATCTTAACTCACATAACCTTTTAAAAACTATAAAACATTACAGCTACAGCGAAGCATGCATGCCCTGCGAAACTTTGATGAATGAGGCCATTTCACACACTCACGTCAGAGTGAAGTAAAGCATTACTCAGCCTTTGACCAATGATTGATAAGCAGAGGCAGGTTCTCGAACAAATGTGACAAAAACAGTGTGTGTGTGTGTATATATATATATATATATATATATATATATATATATGTGTATATATATATATATATATATATATATATATATATATATATATATATATATATATATATATATGTGTATATATATATATATATATATATATATATATATATATATATATATATATATATATATATATAAAAAGAAGAAAATATTCCCCTTACCCTAGTCAATCAGCCAAGACATGGGTGGTTTAAGAAGAAAAAGTGTGACGCTTACTAGTTGCACAATAGGTGGTAAAATATGTGGCAATCTTCCATCACATAAGCACATACATGATGGAAAAACACACACAATCATGCACATACAATCATGTATGCGTGTATTTTCAGCTATTTTCTTGTTTTATTTATAAGCATTTCATTTTATTTCAATCGCACTGTGAAGCAATTTGTGAAGTCAAAACAGTATATATTTATTTCATATGATCCATAGAAACATAACAGTATTGTCCACATACTGTCCACATCGCCCATTTCACTCAGACCAGGTGTGACTGAAATCCTGAAGCTGCTAAAAGTCTTGTTTCTAATTTCAGTTATAAATGTGTCTGTTGAAGTGAGCACATTATTTCACACTAATTATCCAAAGTGCTTAACGCATTAAAAAGTCCAAACATGCTTTACACTGTTCCTGCTGGCTGCTCAGCGCTGTGCTAGTTTGGCTACTGAGCGAGGGTGAATGATGACTGGAGGAAAAGAGCAAGGAGGGGGATGGGACAGGACAGAATCTGGACAACTGGACACTCCACAGGCACCAGCTACTGGCAGATGAAACCAATATTACAGAATTCAAAAGAAATTTTAGGAAAGTAGCTCTTTATATTTTAATTAGGCATAAGAATCTTTAGATTTTTAAGAAATTTTGGGTTTGTTTAGTACAGATGTGACCAATTTGAAGTCACTATTATTGGTAAAAATATTACTGGTAAAAATTCACATTTGTAACATTTTTTACAATCAGTTATAGGAGCTGATTAGATTTTATCGGTATATCAGAATAGGTAACATTGTATTTTTTCAATGGAATATTTTTTATGGGAAATTTCAAAAGGGAAACAAAAGGCAAAAGGTCAAGAGCTCAGGCTCTAAGAGAACTACAAAAGATCCAGTCAAACTCACTTCTAGCCAATCAGGAGTCCACTCCAGTCTACAGTTGGTCACTGACCACACTTACACAGTGTAGCTGATGGACATCAACCACAACCGGGACTCTTAAAAACCATAATGCATTTTATTCAAAATTAAAAAAATTTTGATCATGTCATTTTTATTAACTTCAATACAAAATCAGGTCTGAATGAGCAGCTTGGCTTAAACCAAAAGTCAATGACATCAGAATCATCTCTGCACATAAAAGATTTATTGACATCAGAGGGATATCTAGATTTGTCCGATATTTTAAACTTATTTTTGAAAATTATATTTATTATTTTCAGGAAGAGCAGAATGTTTATGCAATGCTGGGCATTGGACACTGGCATTGGCCCTGTACTCCCCAACTCCCTGTACTTCACTGAACATTATTCTAACCTATGGGCCAGCGCTTACACAAAAAGGAAAGACGCCTAGTGTTTAGTTCAAGCAAATAGGCAATTTTAAAAACCCAACGTCCTGTGAAAATTTAAAGAGGTTTAACAATTATCTGCAGCTAATGTAGACTTGTTTTATATGAAAAAAAAGTCTTTATTTTAAATTATTTTTGAATAGATCGAGTATACATTGCCCACTTCGTTGTTGTAGTTTTGGCATATTTTGATTAATCAATAGCCAGTTGAGGCCAAAAATGTAAGAAATTAAAGAAAAGCACAGTGGCCCCACAATTTTTACTGAATCTTTTTAATATTGCCCTTTTAGGGGTCAGGTTTGACACCCTGATATAGTTTAAATATACTTACAATGTTTTAAAAGTGGTAATACACACATCAATTCGCCACAGATATTATACTAAAAACTGGACCTCTTCTAATTATTTATGTATACATTTTCAACTACAATTTACAGAAATATATGAAACCATCACCAGCACTACTACTGTTTATTCTTCAGGTTATGTAAACTTATACTGTTCTTTGCAGGGATTCTGCAAATTTCATGTCTAGATTTTATTACTATTATTGTCTAGATTATATCACTACAGGGCCAGTATTTTATTTCAAGCACTGTATGTAAACTTTATTAAGTGTGTCAAAAGTGCCATCCCCTACCCAGTCCATCCAGCCCAAATATGTAAAATAAGCTGCAAAAACAGCCCAAACTATTTTTTTTTTTTTTTTTTACATATTGTCACTGTCCAAAGTATCTCCAAAATGGCAAAAACAAACATTCTTACCTTTATATGTAAGATAATGTAAAGAGGTTTTATTCCAAGTGATTTTAGAGCGTTTTTATTGGTCCATTCATCATTAAATTTTCACACAGCATAAAGGACCGCTGGTACGTTTAAATGATGTTCAAAAATAAAAACTGACCAAAAAGGCTGATGTATACACCTACATAGCCTATCGAACTTTAGCCATAGCCATTCATATTGAAGTTATGCTGTTTGAATGATGAACAATGCAGAACTACCTATTAGAACAGAGCTCATACATCATATCACTCTTAAAGCGATTATATATATATATATATATATATATATATATATATATATATATATTTATATATATATATATATAATTATTTATTTATTTATTTATTTATTTATTTATTTATTAATTAATTAATTATCAACAAATGGATGACCACTGTTGGTAAGTGGGAAAAATTTATACAAGAAATGTATACGAAAACACAAGAAAAACACAGGATATGGGACCTTTAAACCGGTATTTGTCCTGTCACGAACCGAGAGGCGACTCCAAATTGTACGTTTGTCTGACTCAAGTGCAATGCCAACTCAGAACATCCAAAACAAGACTCCTCCCTGAGAGCCACATCCTCAGAGCTGCTGCATCACCAGGATGCCGCCATGCTGTTCTGCTAATACGATTCTGCTTCTAATTTTGAATGTAGCAAAGCATTCAGAGAAAACCTTTAGGTAGGATTTATCCCTTCAGACTACCTGCAGCATATGAACATTTATCAATAAGTAACAGTGTCAAAGTCTGGTATCGACATCCTGAATCAACGAGTGTGAAAAGGTAACTGCTGCCTTTTTATTCGGCGCTGATTACACCGCACTGATAGGATGTAATATAACACGCTGTGAAGTGGAATGACTGAGGTTAGCTTTGTGACAGAACATTAAGCCCAAGCAGTCAGTTCTAAGGCCTGACAGACGCTGCGCGAGTTAACTGGGTTTAACAAGAATGACTCATAAATAATGTAATAATGTACGTGCATACTAAAGTTAAAGGCCGTGAGGCCTGACTGACAATAAGAGGACATCACAGGTATTACAGGATGCCAGGAACTCCAAGCCAGTGACAGAAGGCCAGTGCTCCCTGCCTGTCAAAAGTTTGAGGAAACCTGGCATTTCAAAAATGGTCATGACACAAGTTGTGTTTTTACTCAGTTTGCAATAATCTGACTTATTAAAAAGGGCCAATAGCCAACATTTCTCTTGGATTTTATTTTTCAGGCCCAAGGGCCAGTTTTATCATTAAATGTCTGTTGATTTACCAAAAAAAACTGTTTTGTACAGTTCTATTCATCTTTCAGAATTAAAACAGGCAATGGTGCCTTTAAGACTAAAATATGTAAATGATCTCTGCTCTTACTGGCTGTCCTGTACTGTGTCTCATTCAAAAACAGTTTGGGCTGAAATGCTTCTTATAACTTTAATGTAAATGAATTTGAATTAACAACCATTTGTCACTGTGTTTGCACACATTGAAATTAGACCTCTGCATTTAACCCTTCCGTGCAGTGAAACACCCACATACATGCACACTAGTGAACACACTAGGGGGCAGTGAGCACACTTGCCCAGAGCAGTGGGCAGCCCTATCCACGGCGCCCGGGGAGCAATTGG
Organism: Pygocentrus nattereri; assembly: GCF_015220715.1. Lineage (NCBI taxonomy): Eukaryota > Metazoa > Chordata > Actinopteri > Characiformes > Serrasalmidae > Pygocentrus > Pygocentrus nattereri. Next base: position 13,944,515 of record NC_051226.1, read on the forward strand.
GGGTTAGATGACTTGCTCAAGGGCACTTCAGTCAGAGATTGTGAGCTAAGGGGATCGAACCGGCAACCTTCCGGTCACAGGGCTGGTTCCCTAACCTCCAGCCCACGATTGCAGTGGATCTAAGGCCCAATGCCATTTCAAACCTTGCCTCTACCACTTATGCCCTAGCCATCTATTCATGTCTAAGGGTAGGGTGTCCCAAATTTTGCTGAGAACGAGGGGTACGGCAAATTCTTAAGGTCATATGGGCCTCCAAACTGAGGTTTATATATAAAATTAAGTGAAAAATTTTAAATTCTGTTTTTCATGATAATGGCTGTTTAAGTAAAAATCTGATTAGATTATAGATGAGCAAGGGTATTCATACACTCTTAACAGTGTGGGATGCTGGTATCTGAATACTGAAATCAGTTTTCAGGTATGCATTTCATTTCATTACAATGCAGCAGAGAAAATATAGAAGCCACCAAGTCACTAAAACAGCTTTTATGTTATAACAGGACAGTAAAATGTTAAAATATTGCTAATTTAAGTATGTATATTATACTTTGCTATTCTGAAACACAAGCACATTGTTAAGGATGTGACTAAGCATGGCTTTAGCGCTAAGTAGGCTAACCATAGCTGATGTAAGGTCCAGAAACAGTGGAAACATTTCTCTCACAAATAACATGTTCGCACACCGTCCACTGAGGAGAGAAGACCTTGCGTAAGACGATGACTCCTCATCAGCACCCAGTGTTGTAGCAGTTAGTTGTAGTTTTAGCTCACAGCAGCATTCATTACTCATCGAGCACAACAAAAACTATTTCCTCAGCTTTTCTGAACAATAAATATGTTTTATAATGCATTTCTCTGCTTGCTTTTGTACTTCTGATTGTTTTAATATCTTAACACCAGAGCTAGCACCTGAAAGAGTGAGCATCAAAGTACTTTCTTTCCCAGGTCATTAAGTCTGATGTCAGCGCTCAAACCTTTCATGTGTTTAAACCACATCTGGGGCAAAATAAGTTCAATCTGTACTTTTAGCAGTAGTTTGGGATAGAAATCTGTCAAATTATTATTTAGACAATACTTGATCTTCAAGCAGGAATACCCTCTTATGAACACAGAGCCGAGTTCTGATGATAAATACTCTTAAAGGATCAGCACAGGGCTGCCTTATGCTTTAATGTCTGCTGGTATTTTCTATTTAACTGAAAAGCAACAGAGAAAAGCCAGGAGTTCCCAAACTTTTGACAGGCAGTGAGCATTATGTGTGTGCTAGCTTCCAAGAGATGAAGGTACACCACTGTTCGTATTTATCGTTTTTGCCGTACACAGCCCAGACTGCACTACAGCCTTAACGCAAGCCCTTCTGATGAATTATTAATGGAGAACATGTGACAGCATGTAGCAATATAGCAAGATCACATTCCACACTGTCATAGCAGGGAGAGAGAGACTGAGGAGAAGCAGAAGGAGCGTGAGAAGAAGGAGGGAGACAGATTGACTAGATCTGGCACAATATATAATACAAGCACAATCCTACGTGAGGGCTGCATGATATGGACATGAAGCGCTCGTTAAAACTGTTGGACATCACAATAATGATATGAGAAACTAAAATTTCATGCGTCTGACTGGATGTCATGTTCTCTTATTCTCATAGCAACGTCATACAACTGTGACAAATACAATTAACTCATATACCCAGAATTCAACCTGTTTGTACTGTAAAAGTAAATATATCCATCATAATTGTTTGTCGCTTTTTACATTATTTAAACCTCCTTCTTGGGGCTGTAATATAGTACAATTACACAACATACAAGCAAATCACAATGAGAGCTAGTCAGGCTCACTATCACTGAACACTGTGCCAGTAACACTCCTGAAACAAATAATGAGAGATGTTTATTCCCTCCATTTAAGATTAAATGACCCTTATTAGTCCCAACATGGGGAAATTTCACCTCTGCAATCTAACCCATCCATGCAGTGAAGTGCCACAATAACACTAGTGAAGACACACACTAGGGGGCAGTGAGCACACCTGCCCGGAGCTCTGGGCAGCTCTATCCGCAGCACCCGGGGGGCAGCTGGGGGTTAGATGCCTTGCTCAAGGGCACCTCAGTCACATACTGCTGGTTCAGCGGATCAAGCCAGCAACGTTTTGGTCGCAAGGCTGGTTCCCTAACCTCCAGCCCAAACTCCTGTCCCCTAAACTCAACAAAAAGTTTTAATGAGCAGATTAATTAAAAACAAGCTATAAACATTACACGGATATAAAAATGCTGTTTTTACCGTGCTGACTGCGATTCTACTTTACGATCAACAATAAAGGTGACCTCTTTTCACCAAATACTTTTATTGCTGTGAATATGAAAAAGTTTATACTTTATTAAACTCTGCTCTGCACCAATTTACCTTTTTAGCAACTGTTAAAACTAGTGTCTCCATTTGTTCAAATTATTCAGCAAAAACACAATGTGTTAGACTGTGCTTCGCTCTCCCCTACTAATCATGGATGGATCACTGACCAGTCCAGAGGGGCCAGCGCTCAGGGCCATGAAGGGTCTAAGAACAAGGATTGAGGTGGCTTAATGACAGTTTATTGCAGGTGCAAAGATTAGATGAAAGAATAGCCCTTGAATATGTAGTGATTAAATAAATGAATGAAATTAAGGAACTTCAGCCCATCACATTTAAAATAATTACCAGCCCCCTGAAACCAAACATGTGCAGAAAATATAATGTGGGTTAGCCAGAGTTGGCTTGGGTTGGCTACTGCATATTAAGTGAGAATTAATCATCTTGTCTGTTTATGTTATTGCTGTTCAATAACAAACACTGTTCACACTGTTCAAAGAGAACAGAAAAACAAACAAACAAGTTTCATTTACACACACACACACACACACACACACACACACACACACACACACACACACACACACACAAAAAAAACTCAACACATTCATTTAAAGTATTTTACAGGCTACTAGTTCAGGATAGTGGTTTCTGATCTGTCACTTGGCCACACAGAAGAGCAGGGATCAAGCAGGTGAGATTGTCGGGTCTAAGAGCGTTTTGGCCTCCACCCCAAGTCCGGACGTATGTTATGATACCACTAATTATTCTAAGTTAAGTTTTTGTTCTAAATTTGTTTTGCTCTTTTATGCAAAAAGGGTCATAAAACTAAAAAGCATTCTGCAAAAAGAAAAAGAAAAACAAACTTCAGTCGATAAGTTCTTTTTTCGAAGGCAAGGAACAGGTCCTTTCTTCATTTATTAAGCTTCAGGTGGCAAGGTGGTTCCTGGACAACCACAAAGCTAAGATCATCACAAAGCATCCTTTTTTATATCCCATTTCGGGGTGAGCCCTTCACCCCCGCCCTTTTTATATGACCCTGAATCACCTTTTGTTTCCCATTACGTATCTTTTTTACAAGTCCATCTATCCATCTATCTATCTATCCATCCATCTATCCATCCATCCATCCATCTATCCATCCAATCATAATTTTCTCATCCTTTCTGTATCAAGTCATCCTGACCTCCTCAAGGCCTTTAGTTGGGCACTTTCCTCATTAATTTGGCTCATAGACCAGCTTTTTGCCAGTCTTTATCTAGTCTTCTCATAAACAGCTAGCTCGTTTTCATATTTTTGCTGTGCAGCCAGCGTTTCTCAGGCCTCCTAAACTCCAGGTGCTTTCTGCCACCACAAAAAAAAAAAAAAAAAAACTTTTATATAATGCACTGCTTGTACCTGGGTCAGAAGTTCATTCTGTCGCAAGCATGCAAACACTAGGCCTGTTTTCTGAATGAAGAGATCTGTCTGTCTCAACTATATAACTATAACTTTATTTCAATAATATCTAAGTGAATTATTTTTACAAAACTTTTATTAAACTGTGATTCAAGGACATATTTTATCAGAATTTGACAAGAACCATGACCATCTTTAGCCGTTATTTTCATGGATATGGTCTTGCATATTATTCTTTAAAAAAGAAAATCATTCTTTATAGCACCTAGAACTGTTCCAGTAATGTCAGTCATAGAACATATTGAGGAACTCTATAGAACACTTTTCTAGTATTAGCAGTAAGACGGTCTAGCATTCTGCGCAGAACATCTAGCTCAGGTGTCGGCAACACGCAGCTCCACAGAACTAGAATTTTAGCTAAAAATAAAATAATCCTCCTTTGCAGTAAAATAAAGCTCTGTTGATCGTTCTAACACAGCTTTCACTGCTAAATCGCCCTTAACCCTGAAGGTTGGCGTGCAGATTGCTGATCACAACAGCAACAGTCTTGCCTAGCTAACAAAACGGCAAAGAGAAAGATTTAAAGTGAACATCGATAATTTGGACTTATTTGCATATATAAATCACCCCAGCTGGTTTCTGTTTAGTTTGCAGTGAGAAACTGTCAAACACTAAAACGTTTGCCAGCTTTGCGTTTGTCTAGCTCTAATTCATCTTTTCCACCTTAAATGAATGTAACTGCTGCACCATTTAAGGTGGAATGGGACAATTTAAACGCAAAGCTGGCAAATGAGCAGCGACTTTAGCATCATAAAAAAAAAGTTGAGAAACATTTTAAGAAACTGTTCTACTTTTGAGGAAAAGTTTCCTGCCAGAGAAGCGAAAAAAGCAGCTATAGCTGAGCTAAAGCTTAAAGCAGAACAAATGAAATTCTATATTTTTGTTTATATTTTGTAGTCTACACTGGCACATGAGCACATGCTAAGACATAGTTACAGCCAAGAAGGTAAAATGTTGCTTCAATAAACAGACATAAAATACTGTGGCTCCCAAGTTGGTTTGATTTTTGTTGGAAGCACAAAATGGCTCTTCCTGACATTTGGGTTGCTGACTCCTGATCTAGCCTGATCACTATGATGATAAAGTGTGGTGCTGTTAGGTCGTCAGTGTAGCTCTTCATTTAAATTTACATTTACAGCATTTAGCAGACGCTCTAATCCAGAGCGACTTGCAACAAGTGCTTTGTCTATCTAGAGAAAGTATCTTTGCTAGTTATCGATAGCATAGAGAAAAGACAGTCCTTCAGAATGTTTGTGTAAGGCCTATTTGATCTGTTACTTAAGAGTCAGCGTCATGCAGCCATCACAGAAAGCATAGTTCAAACTGATGATTCATGAACTATGTGTGGATTAACACCTTCACTCGTTAGAGAAATAAACAAGTCCAGGCTGCTCACGGAATGATATATCAGAGTTTTACAGTACTCTATCACTTAACCTGAGGTATGCTTTGCTGCCAAACATTTTCACGCTTGCATAGGCATGCAATGACGGAGAGATAGCTTTGGAGATTGGTGAAAGAACAGGGAGATAGAAAGAAAGAGTAAAAATAATACTTTTTAGAAATTTCCTGAGAAAACACTGACAGATCATTATGTAAAAACATCAGTGTGGATGCCATGCAGCGCCAAAACCTGTTACCAAAGATGTTCCGTTTCCATCAGATCAATGTCAGGGTTCACTGCACACCCTCAGAGAGGACACATCTGAGGGCAGTATGGACAGATTGAGGGCCTACACAGCAGAAGGCGGCCACCAAAACCTGAATCACTGACAGGAGCAGGAAGACAGTCATGAGGTCAACAAAACTGAGGAAACGAGCCACATTAGGGATGCACGGAAGGTGGAAGTTTGAAGTGCTGGAATTTTCAGCCGCATATACATGGCTTGCACAGCGAGTGTGTTTACATGCACTTAATAATCCGATAACTGCAGAATATCAGATTTCGTCAGTAATCTGATCAACGCGTTTACATGCACTTGAGTAATCAGATAATAGGAAACTCCGGGTCTACATGAGTCAGGCAGTAATTAGATTTCTGCTTTGCAACCAGCCAATAAACTCACAAATGAAGATGTGACATAAATGTAACAAAACATAAACTTCATGCCACGGCATTTAAAAATAAATAAATAAATAAAAATATCCAGCCATTGAAAATATGAACAACATACATCATCTAGACGATGAAGACTATATAAACCCTTTGTTTCATTGAGAACATAGCTGGTGTCAGCGTCACTCCAAAAGTTTTTTTGCTGCGTCTCACCGCAACGCTGCTTGCTTATTTTTTGTATGTAAAATAATTTATCAAGAGATTCCACCTATTTTTTGTGCATAGTTAAATTAATTGAAAGTTAAGATCATTAAGAGTGGTTTGGTTTCGTCTGTTTTCGCACATGTGCAGACTGAGAAATGCGAAAGAAATCAGAGTAAGAGTTTACACACACTGAACAATCTGATTACTGAGCTAAATTCTAGCTCTCTTTATCGGATTTCTTAATCAGATTTCTAGATCAGAGTATGGCGTTTACATGATCATTTCAATCATCAGGTCAGGTTTTGTTTTTTCATGTTTTTTTTTTAACCTTCAGAAATGAAAGACTTTGTTCTAGAATGTAAACATTGTTACTAAAGTATCAAAGTGACAGGTTTAGTCTCCACTTTACACGAACAGCCTGTTTTGAATTCATTACTATGTGACTCACGAAAAGCAACTACAAATATCTGCCTATTTATCCTACAGAGATTAAGCTCCACCCACTCACACTTATGTTCTAAACAATGTTTTAACTCAGACTGCTTTTTGAACGAGGCAGCCAATCAGAACGGAGATCATTAGGAGATATCAGTCTTAAAGGTACAGTAACACAAACAGCCTGCTAGATTCTAAGAGACAGGTTGGAAAATGATCATGTGAAAATGAATTTATGTTTTTGTTAAATAAAACCCATATAAACATCAAGTGCTGGGGGTAGAATTAAGTTCTTACAGGTTCATTTAGATTTTCAGTTCTTTTTCTGGACATTCCTAATAGGTTCTGTGCAGAATGTCTCGTTGCTGTTCTCTGGCATTACTATCCAAAACAAAAACAATGAACCAACACATGTGTGCATTATTATACTGTGTGTAATGTTAGTGGTAATATAGCACTAAATCTGGAAAGATTTTTGGCTACCGTTATGCCTGCATGCCCTGCTTTAAGCCTATAGCGTCTATTACAAAACAACGTCTCAGGTATCAGACAAGATTTTGTAACCACATCATACAATAATCTTCTGTGAGGGAGCTTTTGGAGGCATTACACTCTTCAGACGTCTGGCTCCTATGGCCACCACTGTGAAGAATTCTGAGAAAGTTTCTTTAGAATGGAGCATTTCACACCAAACCACTCTGAATGATCTTAACTTTCAATTAATTTAACTATGCACAAAAAATAGGTGGAATCTCTTGATAAATTATTTTACATACAAAAAATAATCACAATATACTTTTACTTGTCATCTGATCTAAATAATTTTAGTAATTATTGTCTGCATTTGTAGTACATACATTCAAGCTTGAGTAGTATAATTCTGAAACAGTGCAGAGGATGTATTAGGCTTCTGGATATCATGATTTTTTTTGGCCATATTGTCCAGCCACACACACCAAACCTCAGTCAAAATCTTATTCAGATTCAAAGAGATACAGTCTTCATAAACACAAACGACAGATGCAAGAGGCATCTGTTCAGCAGCGGCTCAAAACCCCACAAACATGCAACTGCTGGAAGCAAATGTGCTCTTTCGCTAAATTACAGCCCTGTTTGCTTGCTGCAATGGAAGACACTAGTCAGCAAAACATAACCTCCTGCTAATCCCCACTCAGAAGCACTTAGCACCTCATATAAGTCATTTTCTTGGGGCAAAACGCTAAACGACATTCTGACAAGACTGGCATCCTGCCACTCCTGCAGGCTTGGGCTAAGTGTACAAACTATAATGAGGCCTGCTCATCGTCACGATCACTTGATAAGAAGAAAATCTGAATCAGCAATTAAAATTCACCTTCTCAATGAATAGGGAATGACATATTTATGATGACAATGCAGTTTTTTTCTTTTACTGATCTCTCTGCCTGAAAGGTAGAGCCTGACTGACTCATTTACAGATGCAAACAAATGGTTGGACGTTGGACCTTTGCACATTTTAATGCTGTTTATTCTCATAATTTAACATATTATGGGGAAAATACATAATGTGGCATGTGGAAAAGTTATGGCACTTATGTTATTACTGAAACTTATTTTCCCTCAGAAAATTAAAACAACACTGACCGGGGTGTTCAAACCTCTGCACACAGCTGTAGCTACAGCAGCCTTAACTGATAATTGATAGCACTAAATAAAAGCAACATGCCAATAGACGAGATGGAGAAGTTTTATTTTGCACATTTTTTTTCCCTTTGGGGTAATTGTTAATGATGAAGGCTTAAAAACATGATAATGAAGCTTGTTAAATGATTAATTTGTTCATAAACCTTGTTAAAAACACTATGTCTGGTTGTTTTCTCTGAAAAAACGGATAGTTCTGGTCCTAAAATCTGATTGGCTGGAATAATCTTTGACTCTCATGCTGCTCACATGGACTACAGACTATACTGATGAAGTAAGAATGTGTGTTTTGTTAAAACTAAGTGACTGACAACTTATGTTCTTAACTAGAACTAGGCTGGTCTATTAGACAACAGGCTAAACGAGCCAACAGCCTAAACAACTCCATCATTAACATCACAGGCTTGAATTAAAGTACTTATGACATGATTAATTGTAAAACAGCAGTATAAAAGTCTTTGAATGGATTAGACTTCAAATGTCCATGTTTCAGTCAGAAGTCACAATCAAACCCAGGCTGAATCCTAAACGACTCCGTATTCCCTAAACAGTGTGCTAGCTATGAAAGTTCAGAAGTCCTAGCCTCTATATCCAAAAAGTGCATCATTTGTCAAGTATGCATGTGTCTGAGTCCCAGATGACTATTTCTTTGCTATATTTTGCTCTGTTGTGCTGCAGGATCCAGTATTTAAATTCCTACGTAGTGCACAATGTAGCAGGTAGCCGTTTGAGACTCTGTCCCAGCGTGTGCAGACGGGTGCTTTGTGGTGGTAATTTGCTGACCAAAAAGTACTTATGAAGGGAAATTCTTTGCAATAAACAGTGCTGTGTTATCATATGTTCAATATTATACAACGAAGAGTAAAAAAAAAATTCATGAGATGACCACAACATACAGCAATGGGCAACCAAACATTCTGTTCATTTAGTCGTCTATGGTTGCTTGGCAATGATACCGTAACAAACTACATTTCTTGTTTGTCAAATATTATTAAAAATAAATTATTTTCTGAAAAAAGTATCATTTTACGTTGGCTGCTGTTTTATAAATGCAATAAACCACTGTGATTTTTTCACTTGGTGTTCTTAGGCATGACCGGAAGCGGAGATAATAAAGCGGAGGCAATAAAGACAAATATCACCCAGACTGCACTTCTACTGGACAGAAAGGCCCAGGTGAAATTCGTGAGCAGCAGAGTGAAGATGCATCACTTGTTGATGTACCTGTCTGACTTGTTCTCATGTCAGTGATAGGTAATTGTGCTTTCAAAGTGATGGTTTCATAAAAGATGCAGCTGCACTCATGAGTCTAAGCCTTCCAGGTCAGTGTTTAGACATTTAAAGACGTCTGAATGTGTCTGAGTTGAAAGAGTGATCACCCACAGTATTCACCAAGCTTTGTGCTGAGCAACTCTGGGTGGAGGAAGCAGGCCATTAAGTAAATTCTAAGCACTCAGGAAAACTGAATCACTCAATTTGACCTGCCTAATGTACACTATACAGAAACAGACACGACCTGGCACACCTTCTACACTGATATGGCTTCAGTGATGCTCCTATTACTTGCTTATTTTTAGTAAGCTGTATGAATATAATTTTTCTCAGCATAATAATGATAAACATAGTAGCTGTGCAAAAATAAAAGGTCATTTTTCTGATTATAAAACACTGGACGATTAACTATCATATATCATAGCAATCAATGATTTAATTATTAATTAATTTTCTTTTCTTACACTGCCTCTTCCAGATGCATCAAATTGACATTTTTTATTTGTTTCAGAAATACAACAACTGTGGCAAATGATTGCAGTTCTAAATAACTATCACCTCAAATACCTGCAGTGAGGTGAATATGTCATAACTGTGACAGGCCTACGCATGAGTCAAACTGAACACATCTAGACCAGAGATGTCACTAGACCCCAATAACTGGGCCAAATGTAACAGTGATCCACTATAAATCACACCAGGAAAAAAAGTCAACACAAAAGCCAACAAAGCTTTCAGTTTTAATCTACGCTTTCAAAACTATCCATCCATCCATCCATTTTCTAGGCCGCTTCTCCCTCAGGGTCGCGGGGGGGGGTGAGCGTTGCTGGAGCCTATCCCAAACACAAACACTGAGTGCATTTACATGCATTTAATAATAACTCTGATTTCTTTCAGACTTCAGTGCATATAAACTCTTACTCTGATTTTATTTCAGATTTCTTAGTCTGCGCATGTGCAGAACAGTCTGCTGTACCAGAAATAAGCAAGCAGCGTCGTTGTGAGATGCAACAAAACACTTTGAGCGATACCGAAACCGACTACATGCTGGACATAGTGAAGTATTTAAGTATTCTTCGTCGCCTAGATGATGTATTTTCATATTTGCAGGTAAACTGGTGCGATGCTTAAAATAAGAAAAAAAAATAAAACTTCTGAATTTATTGGCTGGTTGCACATACAAAATCTGATTAGTGTCTGACTCATGTAGACCTGGAGTTTTCACATTATCTGACTAAAGTGCACGTAAACGCACTCTATAAACGAGTAAATTCACTGCAAACACTACATTTCCCAGTAGGTGGACACAGACATACACAAGCATTCAACAGCACAGGTACATAATATCTGTATTCAACTACTTTTCACAGCAGCCATAAAACATTATTTCCACCTTTTTCACAGGTCCCTCAGTTTTTGCACTAGACATGTGACGCTGAAGGAACATGATTTACAAACCTGGAAGTGAAACCCAGAGGTGAAATTTGTGAACTGGATAAAAATGTTATATTATGTTTAAATGCTATTTTTTATGGTGGTAGAACTGTTTGATGAAGAAAGCTGCAGTTGTATTGTCTATTTTATCTCTGCATGGTCATCTTTGTGGAGAAGTTTGAATTTCTTTCACAGCAGGGAGTTCTCACCCCCTCACTTCATCCCTCAGTGCTCACTAGCAGCTCAACACAGGTACAACATCTCACACAGAGAGCCAACGGTGGCATATTTAATCTGGGGATTGAATGAAATAGATAAGCAATTAATTTTTTTTAAAGTAACATCTCACAGTGAGAGAGTAAGATGGAGAATAAGCAGCAAGTGAAAAGAGAAACAGAACAGAAAGGTGACTTTTGCTGGATGCATAGTCAGTCAGAAATAGATGAAAACTTCTGCTTTCCCAGTGAGCAGACCATCCTGTTCACTGTCATACAACTTGCAATAACAAGGTTGAGCTGGGCCCCAGTACAACCAGCCTGGAAACACCCCTGAACTGGTCGAATGTCTATTATGTCCATCAAAAGGGTTCATATGCGGCATTTTTCTTGTAAAAGATGCTGTTGGGGCCACAAGTCATTTTTACAAACTGCTCTGCAGTTTATAAAATAAAATTTAGTTTTTTTTTTTTATAACAAACATTGAGGGTGATTTTTGCAGCTAAGTTTCCATATACGGAATGTTTGGATCAGAGAGTGAACTAACATTTTAAAATGTAACTTGTGTATCAAACTCTTCAACTCCAAAAACATTGAGGAAGATTTTGTGACAAATAAATAAATAAATAAATGCGAGAAAATCTCAACGTTACAGGAATGAGCTGCTTCACCTGAAAGTTAGTTACGTGTGAACTGGCAGGCAGCATATGGGAGCTAGCAGGAACCAGTTAGCATGATCTCATTGGGATAATGAGACAATTCCATTCATCATGACTGGCATTAGCCTTTACGGGTAATGGATTGACTAATAGCAGATGCTGTCTGGATATGACAGCTGTGCAGTAGGTTTTTTGCACTTGAACAAGATCTACTTCAATTTTACACAAGAGACATTGTCCATCCTCCCAAAGCAGCTTTTCAGTGCAGATTTTAGTGTTTAGTGCAGACTAGGCCTGGACGACAGGGCGATGTAATCGGATATACAAGTAACCCAATGGTGATGTGAAGGCGATAACTGCCATTTTGGGAAAAGAACAGGGAGGATTAGAGGAGACTAATTTATCGTTAAACAGCTCGAAAATATGTTCAGAAAGTGGGGTACGCATTTAAAAAGCATGTGGGTGCACAAACCAATAGTTTGAGACAGACAGACAGACAGACAGAGCTGTTTATTTGGTCTTTCTGCTACGCACTGCAATGCTAGTCTTGCCACACAGCTCCTTCCCTTCTATTTACTTTACATTGCACTACATGCTTTAAACTGATTCACTGCAGTTAAACAACCAAGCTAAAGTGACAGGGTGTTACCGTAGAGCAGCTAGCTCTAACCTGGAGAGAAAAGTCCTCTGTTCCCCATCTATGGATGGGAAATGGGATGAGAAAAAGGTAATAAATAATATTCAATAATATGTACACTTAATGTTTTATTTACTTTTACTGTTAAAACACAGTTATAATGGGGTCTTTAGACTATGCTAGAGTAAATTCCCCACTGCATCTACTGCATGCTATTTACCGAGTAAAGTTTGCAGTACTTTCGGTAAAGCTTAAGTGTCCCAGTGGTTAGCTGAACTATGAAAACACCTTGGTTTTTTTTGGGTTTGGAAATCACTTGCAGTCTGCAGTTTCTCCTGCTGGGAGCGCTACGTGAGACGCCATAAATCTGCACCAGAAGAATCTCACAAACTTGTGTCTGCAGTAACATCTACTGTATCAACTGGTGAAGTAGTTTTCAGAAGATTTTTGGTGACTCAATATTATATAATATTTTAATAAATATCGTTAATAAAATATTATCTTTAATAAAACAGTTAATATACACTAAAAATTTTAATATAATGTAGGTCAAAGCTGCAGTGGACTGCATGAATTTGTTTGGAGAGGGTTAGAGTCAATAATCACAATTTTTTTAACTAGAAAAAAAAAATCATGCCAATTATTTTCAGGTATGGCCCAGGCCTACTGCAGACCCTTAATGAGAGTCACAGAGGGAGAAAGTAACCAGAGAAATGCAATGTCTCCAAGTCAAAGTGTCAAAACAAGCCACTTTACTTAGATGTTACTTAGATGGCTCACTGTAGGTGCTTTGTAAATGCTCAGTTGGCCGTTAAGGAACATTCAACTAAATATCCATTAAATGCAAATGAACTTCAAGTTTAGTGTGAAAGAATGTATGAAATCTAACCCTAAACTTCACCTTAACCTCAAGGTTCAACCTACATGTATTCCTAACCCTAACCATAATGTTGTTGGTAATCAACTGAACATCATCAGAAAGTTTGTTAATGATTTAAATCTCTGTGGAGCATCTATATTTGGCTATCCAAATAAAGTGTGACCAAAAGATCTTCAATTTAATCTCTAAAAACCAAATTATGCTTTTAGACATAATTTATAGGCCTACATAATTGTACATAAGAGACCTGTGCAATAGGCGTTGTGTAAAAGAAACGAAACAAAACAAACAAAAAAAAAAAAAACGACAACGCTCACGTTGCCCACTCCTCTTCTGCCAGCTGGTCCTCAAACTGTTCTCGTTGATTTTGCACTATTTCTGGTTCAGGTTAAGTATTTTTGGGCAACTACTGGCATTTGCTTGATGCACAGCTTTGCAGATTTGCAAAATATGTAGTTGAGATTTTGGAAGCGTACACATGACTTCCGCAAGCCTCTGTGAGCTATGTTTACCCATGAACCCTTTCTCTGCATCTTAACACAGATACATTTACATCTATCTTTACAGAAGCCTAATTCAGCCTTAAATCAGCAGCAATGAAACTCCCATCCATGTTTGGGATTTTCACTCCATACTTACAGTACTAGTGACAAACTATCAGCGTCAAACTGTGAGAAGTTAACCATTAACTATTCATACGGTCAAGTTTCAGTCACAATTTGAGATCTGCACTCATGATAAAAGAAGCTCAGTTATGAACTCTGGCAATCTGGCAATTAAGGAAAAGCTACCCAGATCATCAAACCAGCTTTAATGCAGTTAATGGAGATTAGGAACACTCCAGCATGACAAGACAATGGAAAACAATGCAATGCATGAACAAAAGGATGCATTCAGCACAGATTTCAAATAAACCAGCATTGGTCATTGTATAATATAACAAGTTAAAGCAGGTGCTCATGTGTGCCTTAAGTTTTAAAGGGGTTTCGAATGCAGTGGGTGGTTTAACTGCTCAAATATACATTTCAAATTACATCACCAACTGGACAGTCCATCAGATGGCTAGACACGAAGACCAAGTCTAGAATTAACCCATGTATAAACTGCAAATAAGTACATTTAACAGTTGTACTGGCAAACAATATAAGTAGATGGCATCAGTACATCCACAGCTCATTTTCAAACTGGACATAGCATAGGTTTTAAGCTCTGGACAGACCATTTCTGAGCATGAGAAGAGCATGGTACACTATGTGGAGCTGAAAAGTTCTATTTAACTCACTTTTATACAACAGATATTCCAATGTCCCAAAGCAGCCATCCCAAAGTATGAAAATATGGGTGCAGCACCCCCAACAAACCTCACCAAAGGAGACAAGTGTCTGGGAAAACCCTAGAAGGACCACTAAGAAGTAAAAACTGCCCAAGATCATAAGGAAGAGCCTCACGATTAACTAATACTCAAAAATGAAAAACTTTTAAACGCATGGGCAAGACATACTGAGAAGGACCACGTCTTAAAAGAGGAACCAATTTCAAAATAAGTCCACGGTGGTCTCTGGAGACTAAGAAGCTCTCTCCTTCATAAATATTTGGACAGCATATTGGGAAACCTCAACCATCCGTGGGCTGAATGTTGAAATGGACTCACTCCAGCTTGAGCTCATGCACTTCATTACAAGACAGAGTCTCGTGGCCTTTTGTGGTCTGAACAGATAAACACCGCAAGAAATACATTTGCACACCTTTTTATACCCAACACTAAAACAGGCATACAGGACGATGTATATGCTGGTGGGCGTCCACACCAAAGTGTAAAACCCACCTCAGCCTGCAGTGTAGATGGAGTAATTTTATATTTGAAGCTTCTGCTGAGGTGAGAAGAAGCAGTGTTTCACAAACACATTACATCAGTTCACAACACAGTCACACTTCCCTCCACAGCGTCCACCACTAAGCCCACTGAGGCTGCAGACTGACCTCACCACACACAAACACGCACATGTAAGCTTATGGAGACTTACTTCGTCTTCTGAGAGTCCATAAATGGGTTCAAAATTCGTAGCCATAAAGGCGAGAATGGAGTTTTAGTGTGTTGGCAGAAAGCAGCCAGAACAATAGTGCCCCCCTCCAGCTCCTATACACTTGAACCAGAGCGATATCTTTGACTTCGGCTTTTCTCGGCTTGCTGCGGTCGTCTTTGTTGTCCTCTCCTCATTTAAAACGTCAGGTTGATAAAAATAACCAGCTCGTTGTCTCTGGTGGTCATTTAGAGCCAAACTCTCTGGCAAAAGCGTTTCTGGGTGGTATGATTTTCCTTCTGTTCCACGCAGAAGACACTTCCTCTCCGTGACACGCCCTTCTGAAGTGATTGACAGCGTGCTTGGCCAATCAGAATGTGAGCTGGTTGGGCCAAGTAACCAATCGTGTTCGTCAAAGGGTGAGCAAGCAGGGATACCTTTTTATCCCCCTCCCGATCGCGAAGGAATGCGTGTGAACGAGTGAGAGAGAGAGAGAGAGAGAGAGACTGAGTGTGAGCGAGTGAGAGAGAGAGAGAGAGAGAGAGAGACTGAGTGTGAGCGAGTGAGAGAGAGAGGCTGAGTGTGAGCGAGTGTGACAGAGAGAGAGAGAGAGAGAGAGAGAGAGAGAGAATCTGAGTGTGAGCGAGTGAGAGAGAAAGAGAGAGAGAAAGAGGGGCTGAGTGTGAGCGAGTGAGTAAGAGAGAGAGAGAGAGAGGCTGAGTGTGAGCGAGTGAGAGAGAGAAAGAGGGGCTGAGTGTGAGCGAGTGAGAGATACTGTGAGTGAACGAGAGAGAGGCGCGCGCGAGAGAGAGCGTGTGAGCGAGTGTGCTGCGGGAGAGAAAGAGAGCGTGTGTATATAAAATATTCTACTACTGAAATTCTTATTGCAGCACTTTGGCGCCCTCGAGCGGTCGCTATAAGTTACTGCACAATCGACTCGCCACGATAGGTTTGGTATTGCATTGCTGTTTTTCTTAGGGTGTGTTTTGTCTATTTAAAAAAGTGTCTATTTTGTTTAGCAGTTTGATTTTGTGGTGACCCACAGTTTCTTAAAAAAAAGAGATCTTTACACTACGTCCTAACACTCTTTCCAAGATTACATCAATTTCTATGGCTACAATACACCAATTTCCAAGCTTACACTACAGCACTTTTTATGGTTACACTACACCAGTTTTTATGGCTATGCAACACCAATTGCCATGGTTAAACTACACGACAAACAAATGATGCAAAAGCTTTCTTTGCATCCAGTTTGAATAATACTTTTGTCCTCTTTCTTCTTCTTATATTACACTCAGGGAAATGGCTGCATTACAACACGTAACTACAAATAAATCATTAATTAACAGTAATTGTTTACATCAATGGCGTGTTGCCTCACAGCAAGAAAGGCCTGGGTTCAGTTCCCTGACCGGGTGACCAGGGTCCTTTCTGTGTGAGTTTGTATGTTCTCCCCGTGTCTGTGTGGGTTTTCTCCGGTTTCCTCCCACAGTCCAAAGGCCTGCAGTCAGGCCAGTTGGACATGGTAAGTTGCCCCTAGGTGTGACTATGAACTGACGACCTTTCCAGGGTGTATCCTGCCTACTGCCCAATACCAGGATAGGGTCCAGCACCCCCCGCGACCCTGAGGGAGAAGTGGCTTAGAAGATGTGTGTTTACATCATAAAACAACGTTACACCATTGCCAGACAGCCTGGAGAACGCTGTTTTACATGATTTAGTTACCTTTCTTATTTCCATGTTTATATTTCCTTGTAGAGCAAACAAAACACCGCATGATAACACTGCACCCATTTCCATGGTTATGCTGAAACTTCATGGGGTCCCCTAAATTCCTCAAACCAAAACAGCTGATTCAGCTCCTGATGGATTTGATCATTATCTAATGAAGTAAAAGTTTTGAAGTGAGCAGGTTTTATTGTTAACTGTGTGCTGTTTGGTTGTTAGTTCGTAAGGTAGTGGTTGGGTAGTGTACTGGTGGTTGGGTAGTGTAGTGGTTAACACCTTTGCCTTCTATACTGTAGACTGGGGTTCAATCCCCACCTTGGCAAACACCCTACACTATACCAATAAGGGTCCTTGGGCAAGACTCCTAACACCACCTTGGCCCCCCCCCCTGTGTAAAATGATCAAGTTGTAAGTCATTCTGGATAAGAGCGTCAGCAAAATGCCGTAAATGTAGTTCTGTGCTGATTATTATGCTTACACTGACTTTAGGCCAAAGTCCCTTCTCCAGTCATAAATCAAGCCCCCCAGGAGCTGAATCAGTGACATTAGAGCACGTAGACGACAGGTGGGTGTGGAAGTATGTCTAGATCAGAATGTGTGGAGGCCCGTCAGATTTGATTTGATCTCTGTTACTTTCTTTTTTTAAATCAAACCACAAAAATAACCAAAAAGGTTTAAATTTTTATAATTCTGGGAAGCTTCTGATATTTCTTTGAAGCTTGATTCTCAGGACTTGAACAGACGTAAAGACCTAGCTTTGAGAAAACTTCATATACTTTGTCTGTTTAACAGGACCAATACACATTCATCGGCATAACGAGGAGACAGAGTTGAATGTGTGTCTGTTTACTAGTTTACTTTATCACGTTAGCGCAGTCGGCTAATGTGGGCAATGGAGCCCGAAACCGGAGAGGGACAATGCTCTGATAAACAGCAGGGGGCACTCTCACAGTATTTAAAATCTCCGGGTTTATTGCACTTTAGTTTTAGTTTAATCTTTTTTGTTTACATCAGTAACAGTAGCTGTAATTTTCATTCTTATCATCATTTTTATTATGTGGTTACATTTTGGTTGCTAGGTAACAGACATGACAGTTGATTATCAACTTCGATCGGGTAGGTTAAGATTTCCAGACAAGATGCTGTAAGATCAGACACAAATCAAACTGAATTTCTTAGCAAAGTAATTACAAAGAATGAGATAACAAAAACAAAAAAGAACACTATAAGGGATTCAAACAAAGCCAAAAAGCTGTGAATACATCAATGGATTTACACAAGGCCTTGTTTTGCAGATGTAAATTCACTAATGTAGACATGAAATTACATACATTGTGTACAAAGGTCTTTGTTTGGCAAATTTGATCTTGTACATATAAAACATAATGGCTTTAAAGAGGAGTTTTCAAGTCCAGAAAAACATCAACCTATAAGGTGTTCTTGGAAAAAAATAGAAAGCATTAAAAATCTATGAAGCTCAGTATCTTTTTAAAAAGTTTCCTTCTGGCAAAATGTTTCAAAGCATCATATGTGCACTGTTAGAAATACAGGATCTGTGCAGGTACATTTTCTTTCATCAAGGTCCAAACAATGTAAATGTGCCCTCAAAGTACAACAGCGGTTTTAAGGTCCAGTTGTGAATCTTAAATAAGTTTTTCCAGGTAAAAAGTACATATGTGTACGTTTAAATAGCCTAATTTCAAATTTAAAACAGAAAAATACAATAAAAATCCTTGAGACGAGACGGGGCGTGTGGACTCAATACAACCCAGAAAATATCATTTCAGTGGATTATGGTACAATTATGTTCCCTGACTAAAAGTACTGAGATGTATCCTTGAGGGTCCCACCCCAGTGACAAGAGGGGTACTGCCCCAGTGATAGTTTACCTTTATTTCTGAGAGTGTAGAACATCTTGGTTTAGTAACAGTATCTACCTTCCGCTACCCGAATGTTGAACTCCATTTAACCTTGCTTATTTTCATATATGTCAATGTTTATTATGATTATTTTTATTGAGATTGTATATGTTTTGTGCATGGGTGTATACTGTATGTGTGTTTGAGTGCATAATAAAAAAAGTCTTCAATGCATTGCCCAGATATCTTGCCCAGTGTCCCAGATAGACTCTAACCTCTGAGGGTTTTGGGAG